>NW_009650082.1:1874074-1905529 GCF_000708025.1 Charadrius vociferus
CCCATCCCTGCTGCTGAACAGGCTCGACTGGGCCTTTGGTCTCCTACGGTTCGATTAATGCCTCTTCCAGCAGCTTGGGCGATGGTACTGCCGCCCCTCTGCTCGTGCCTTCGGGAGCAGTATCTCCATCTTTTGGGCGTATTGTGCCTGCACAGCATGGCCCTCAGCGCTGCCTGTCCTTTCCTGAAGGTCTGAGAAGTCGAGGAGAGGGCAGAAGCTTACACTTTCGCCTGGGAAAGTTGGCAAGGATGTGGGAAAGACCCTGTGGCTCCACATGAGCGAGCGGTAGGCTCCGCTGTTTCCGCACTTGTGCTGTGCTTGTGAAGTACCCACCTCTCTCCTCTCCTCTCCCCGCAAAGGGAGTATCACCCACTGGTGCAGTGGGCTGCCCGGCCTCCTGCACTGGGACGGGGCAGTGGCATATTAATAGTCTCGTGATCCTTCCTAGACTCCTCTGGTGAGCTTTTTTTTTAACTGCTGCCGCTTCTTCAGGTGTTTAGGGCTGTCCTGTGCATCGTACATGTGTTCTTCCCGAAGTTGCTGAACATGTTGAGGGAGTACTTGTTCTGCTTACAGTCATTCAACCTGCTTAGCAGCTTGCTCTGCTCGTTTGTGGGATGGAAGAGATGTTTGGGCCTCATCCTTCCCCTGGGAGGAAGTGCAGAGCAGGAGCTCACACAAGCGTGATTCCACCTTCTGCTATTGCGTTTCCGTGGCTGCTCCAGATGCGCTGTGCTGGGAGCAGCCAGGGAGCGGAGGTCAAGCGGCAATAGCTCTGCCCGAGGGGCCTGGGGCAGGCTGGCGTCAACCAGAAATACCGACCGTCCTGTCCTGACTGCCTAGCGCAGGCATGCATGTTTCTGTCAGAGGACCCTGCAACACGTTGCTGAAGCTGGATCCTGACAGTGTTGGCGTGCTACTGCAGCTCTCCCAGGAGGTAAGAGCTCCTTCATGCTTATTTAGGAAGCGAGGAGTCTTGCACACGCGAAGCCCTCATTAATGATTATGTCAGTGATTAAAAGAGTGAGCTGGGCTCATTCATTCCTCATCCCCCCTGCCGGTCTTCTCGGCTGCTCCACATCCTGTCAAAGCCAGGCATCTTAGGAGGGTTTGCTCATTGTCCCACATCCTTCCCTTCATACCCTCTTCCTGCTGGTAACTAGACCCATTGGCGTGACGATGCCTGGTTGTATTTCTGTGTATTTCCTGTTGAAGGAGAGAAGGAAGAGGTGCCTGAAAGTGTTTTTTTACCCGTTCAGTACAGGGCAGCAGCCTGGGGAAGAGGCACACTCTGGTCCTTCTCATGACAGCTGTGAATCGGCACCCTGAGCAGCTCAGGGCTGGACCTCGAAGGGCCACCAGAGCCACTCCACGCTGGCTTCCCTACATGGCGCATGGGTGGCAGGCACCTCAGCGCAGCAACTGGAAAGAATCTACATGCAGGGCACAGCCCCGAGCAGGGACCCGGCGGAGGAGGTAGGGCTGTCTACCTTCCCTGCTGTCACCAGCGGTTCGATCATCTGGCCCACAGCTGGCAACTGGTGTCCGGTGCCCTCCTTCAGCTGAGTGGGTGCAAAGGTCTCTCTGCCCTGATTTGGAAGAGCCTTAGCATACAAGTGGAAAAAGATGAAAGAGGGCATTTGTGTGCTGCTGCTGTGTTTAGAAGAATGGTTCTGTAATGCCATGGTCAGGAACCTCGGATGAAAGACTGGGAGACCTGACACGGCACTGCTCCGCCTGCGTGTTCAGTGCTGACACATCTCAGGACAGTAACTAAAATTTGGACTTTGCTCATCTAGCCGTGCTTGCTGTTTACATCTAGCCAGTGAATTCTGCACATTGCTGTGCAGATGCCTTCCAGAAATGCCTATAGATAAACATGTTTGAGCAGCGTGATGCTTTGTGGTGGAAGATGTGGATTTCAGTCTGAAATAAAGAGAGGGGGGAAAAAGCCAATCTGGCTTCTTGTGCTCCCGGGTGAGCGCTCTCCAAGAACTGTGCTATCGTGAAACAAGTTGGCAGGCTCCCTTCCGTTCGCGCTTCAGGAGGAAGCAGCAGGTACCTTTTGTGGAAAGCCCAGGGAAGGTGGTTGTGTTTGGTGAGCTCCAAGAACGTCTGTAGTGGGACACAGGAATGAAGTATTGCCTAATGCCTGGATCCTGACTGAGCTCGAGTATCAGCCGGAGCGTAGCTGCCTGGGGACACTGACTTGGAAGTGGGACTTGGGGTGTGTGTTTAGCCAGAGGGAATTTTCCCCTTGTCTTTCTCTGTTGATTGCTGAAGGTGTGTAGACAACATTTCCAGATAAGATCCTCACTTTTAGCTGGCAAAAACTGCCTGATGCGATTCCCACATCCTGTGCTGGCAATCAGTGTGTGGAGTGCCAATTACAGACACTTATCTCTTTGCCAGACAGCAGGGACGGGATACCTCTCATCTAATTTTAGATGTCTGCATGGTAAACCTCTGTCACTGACTTGGGCAGCCTGAGCTCCCCTTCTGCTCAGGGGACAGAGATAAGCGCTTTCATGGCACATTTCTTCTGCCCTCTTTCAGATGTCTGCTGTGGCGTGAGGTAACTGACTCCCCAGAAATCTCTGCCTCTCCCCACCAGCGGCGAAGGAGCCTGACAAGCTCGGCTGGAGATGTTTACATCGTCTGTGCTTTCATGTGCTGAGGTCCATGAGAAATTACTGGAGGGAGAGTAGATCATTACCAAACACCGGCTGGAGACAGTGGGAATCCCTTTGCTTTACAGAATCAGCAGCAGTTGTTTATCTGGCAGGAAACACGCATTTGATGACTTTTTAAAAAATTCACACATTTCAGCTCTTTAGAAGGGCAGAAAGTAGGGTGATGTTACCCTTTTATCTTATCACCAAAGTGACGTTATCACCCTGGCAAAGCAGCTCCAGAAAAAGGCCCATCATGTTACAGCCCCTTCCCTTTGTTTTTTCCCCAAATTTCCTTACCTTGTGTTTGGCTGTTCACCTCAGGTTTTAAGTTAATGTTATTCTTTCAACTGCTCTAACACGGATTTACACCCGGAACACTCCTATGCCAGCAGCTTTATTATAATTTTGTCCCATATCTACTGTCCACAGCTGCTAACTCTGCCCTGGCTTGCTGTATTTGCAGCACAGCTCTGGCAGGAAACTTAAATTTTCTGATTAAATGTACCTTTGCTTCTGTTCTTGCCGTTTGCACAGCCCGTCTGAGTTCCTTTTACTCCAGGGATCTAAAGACTAGACAGCTAATCTAAACTAATCACCCCACTCCAGCTGTAGTCCATGGAGAGGGATTGTCCCTTGGGGATGTGATTCATCCCAGCTGACTTAGAACTTAGTGTCTGAATGTGCTGGTTCACACTTGGGCACGGCTGGCGCTCTCCATTGACTACAGCCCACTGATTATTGGAGAGCAGATATTGAGCTTTTAGTCGAGTTAATTGACCCTGGATGACTTTAATCTACAGGGGGTTTTGTAACTTGTAGACAACAGGCTATCTGCTCAGATCAACTCGCCAGCCAGTGCTTCATTCCCTGGTCAGCCTCTGTGGAGTTCAGCAGCTCCAGGGTGAGTGAGCTGAAGGGGGTGGGGGAGGTCCGCGTGGCGTTCTGGGGACTCCTGTGCAATTTTTCACGTATTGTGTGGTGTTCTGGGCGGTGCGTTCCGAACACAGCGCTTTGAATCACATATTAATGTCTGCCTATATTGTTTCTCCAAAAATTGCGCCATGATGCTATTGGGAAGCTGGAGTTAACGCATCCCAGAACACCCAGCATGTGGGCAGCATCATCACTCACACAGCACCAGACTCCTAAGTTTGATTGTCCCTTCCATGACAGATTTTCAGGGAGATGCTAAAAGACCACAAGACCTCTTGCAGCCTGTGTAGATACCATGAGCTGTGCTAAGATTCCTGCCGTGCTTCACACAAACACTGTGACTCTGTGATATCAAAAAAGATGGTGTTTCGGCTTCTCTGCCGGGTGCCAGTCTAGCAGACCTCGGGCTCCCAAGAAATGCTTCGCCGGAGCGTTAGATATGGTTCAGGGGGGAATAAGTTTCTTGGCCAGGACCAATTATCCATTTGGGATATTTGTATTTCATTATAACTGACACTGAGGAGCATGTTTGATTTGGAACAAATTTCAAGCAGGAACAAGTTTCAGCATCTGCATTTTCACTGTGAGCACAATGAGGGACAAAACAGGTTAGAGCCTGCTTGGCCGAGGGTGGGGACCTCTCGGGAGGGGAGGGCAGGACGTGAATCTGTTACAGGGAAAGGGAAGGAGCAGCCTGAAGACCTGATTGTCCTCCCCTTGCAAAAGGGATACTCAGAGCAGCAAGGATCAGGTGTGTGTCTGAGGAAGCCAAGTGGAGGAAAGCCGGCTCCTCCCCCAGAGTGGGAGGCTGTACCTGGTGATTAACTCCCAAGCGGAGGAGTGGAGCTCATGCTGAGTGCTGAAGGAACCTGTTGGGAGGAGCTCAGGAGTGCGAGAGGGCCAGAAAAGACGTGGAGTCCGACAGAGGACTAAACCACCTGGAGAGGCATTTCTTGGCATCAACAGCTCCGGTCATGTTCAACTACCTAGCAGTAGAGGTGAGACCCCAATTCCACCGCAGCTATGGGGGCCAGCAAGGGGTGTCTGGGCCACTGAAGAGCCGCCTCGAGCAGCTGAAGAAGCCGTGGTGGAGGGAGACCACCCCACTGGTGCTCCAGCACAGTGAAACAGCCCGGCTTGCCATAGACGCCTTTCTCGAGCAAGGGGAACGTGGCTACCTGAGTGCCATCGCTGAGGAACGGGAGCTGCCTTTCCTTTCCAGCCTGGACATGGAATATATGAGCCATCAGAGAAATCAAAGCGTTCCCGATCCCAGTGCCATGAAAGACAAAGAGGCTGACCCTGGTGATGCGGACGCTGGAGACAGGTCCTCCCTCAACTCTGAGCTAACGTCTGGCACCTACTTTCCGCTCATGTCTGATGTGCACCCTCCAGAGCTGGAGCTGGGATGGCCAGGGACGCCGCTCCTCACGGTGTCTGGCCAGACTCAGGCCACCGTGATTTTCCAAAGAAACAAAGCTAACAGCATTAAGGATTTGCTCCGGTCTCTGATCAGCCGGGCACGGACGGTATGTATAGAGCTGTGAACCTGGAGTGGGGTCTCGTGCCACAGCACCCGCGTCCTGGTGGCTGGTCCCACAACTGCACACCACGGGCTCCACGCTGTTGCTGCTCTCTAGATGTCTGGCATGATGTGATTGCTTCTTCTGTAGCAAATCTGTAGCTGCCCCTGCTCCTTTCCTTGCCTTTCTTGTAATTTCCTTCTGCCTGGGAAAATGTCACACTGGCGGTGCCCTTTAAGGCGCTCTGCCTCCGTATTTGCGGGCGCGCAGAGCGCGGTACCAAAGCCTGGAGCAGTGAGTGGCAGGATGTGTAGCGTTAATGCTTGGCTGTCCTCCTCTGGCAAGTGCACGCCAGCCAGCCCGCCTGCCCTCTGCCAGGGAGTTTGCACGGCCAGGGCTCTTCTCGAGCCCTGGACATGGCGTTAAGCAAGACAAGAGGATACCACTGGTGAGCTGCTGTGGGAGAACATAGGACCTGAGTAAACTTGTGGGACTGAAAATCCCTGCCGGTGGTTTGGGGTAGGTTAGAGTACCTCATCATATCTTCTAGACTTAATGGCTGTGTCTCTCTGAGGATGAGTAAGATTAGCCCGTTTTGCCCCATCCCGCAGTTTCTGCCGGGTAGAGATTGCCAACCCTCGGATGTAATAACAACTGGGCGACTACAATACTTGCCTACCAAGCACAATCCTGGCGTGAATTTACTCACTAAATTATGCTCCTGCTTCTTTCTTTTTACTTTGCCCCTATAGTGTGTACTAAAGCGACAGCTCTGACAACTGTATCTCAGACATATCTTCAGCTTTTATTGTCTTTTTCCTCTTTACGATTCTTTTGTTCCATGTTATTTTTCTTTCGTAGTACTTCAGTTCAGTAGTGTGGAGATATTAAGTAAACTTTTAGTGCAAAGTTCACTTTGAACTAGTCAGCTTCTAGGCAATTTCTTTTATCACTCCGGTAGTTTCTTATTTAACTTTACCGTCACTCCTTAAATTCATTGCTTCCTAGCGCAGAAGATGGGAAGTGAGAATTGTTAAGCCTGGACTTCAGCTGGGTCAAGAACACAAGCTGTTTCTGGGCGGACTGAGCTAAAGTGTTATCTTCTATCACCATCTGCGGAGTTGAGCAAACAGGATTATGTTGTCCCCAGCAGATGAGACCAGGGCCGTGCAGCAGCTCGGATTGCTGTGCAGCATCATAACATCATTACAGAACCACATATACTTGAAATTTGGGCCTGATATGAAGTAAGCAGGGATCTTTTTTCTTTTGTCCAAAAGAAGACTGTTTTGCCACGTAAGCTATGGCTCAGTTGGAAGCAGCCATTGCTTCATGCCTGAACTTCTCTTGCACCTTTGTAGGCAAATACGGGAAGTTTTATCCAGGAAGTCAGTGACAAAAAGCTTTGTTTGTCCTTGCAGGCAGCTGATTTATGATATCTTAAATGATCTGAAAAGTCCTGTGACACTCACTGCGTCCTTTTCAGCAATAGGGATTAAGACGTAGTCACGGCAGAACACACAAAGTAAATGACTACCGAGAAATGTCCCCTTGTCACTTAGCACGTGTCCCGGATCTCTGATGATATTATGATCCTTTAAACCACATGAAAAACATCTTGCTGCTTTCTCAGTTCACAGGGACTTCTCTCTTGCTGCAGGGAAGTTGCCCAGGCAATAGGTGCTTTATCAGACTTCAAGTACATTTTGAGCTTTTTCTGGTTTTGGTTGGCTTAAAAAAGCACTGACAATCTTCAGCATTCTATTTTCAAGCTGGGGATTTTCACGCAGTGTTTTTGGCTGTTGTGTGACATGTGAGAATAAGTTTTCAACCTCTCATTGATTTATTACCGGTGTTTTACTGGCTTCTAGGTTAGCAGCTCTGGCCAGTGCTTCCCGTGATTAACTCTATCATTGATGGCAGTTGGAGCTCATTCTCAATCCCAGTTACACATCTTTAAGTAGTTACTAAGTCATTTTGCTCATCAAACCATCCAAAATGTCTTTTAATGACAAAAGAGCAACCAGAGGTAAAACCATCTCTTGCTTGAAGTGCCAGTAGCAACTGTGTGGAGAACCGCTTGCTTTTTTGCTTTTCAGCCGCTGTTTCTGCATTTCAAATGTTTTCCCCACTAGACTTTAAGCTCTTGTCATACATCCCTCCTTTAGAGTGTTTCTCCCCCTGTGTGCTTACAGCTAACCTAGAAAGGGGATGTAGTGCTGGTGGGACGTGGGAAAGATGTTGAAATCCCTGACTGCTTTTCCTGGGTCCTGCAGACAGGAAGGCGTGTGTCTTGAAACGTTGTTTGCTGTTTTCTGCTGTACAGTCATACAGAACAACATCAGCTGACATATTTTGCAACAGCGTATTTGTACTGACAAATCAGCAAAAAGGGCATTTCTTTTATTGGTACCTTTTGCTGGTGCGGTTTGTCTTCCTACTTTGCTGTATTTAACCAGCTGTCTTTGAAGATGTATTTTCAGATTTGAGCTTTTCTCTTTGCAGACGTAAGGAGATGCAGCGCAGCCACACCTTAGCCTTCATTTGATAATACTATTATACTTTTACTTTTGTTGGATGAGCTCCAATCGATTTTGAACTGTCCATGCTGCTTCTTGCGCCCCTCTTGTACAACTCTGACGCTGGCTGCGCATCTGCATTTATGTGCGCTGGCAGAAGGGTTGCTGATTGTCCCCTGGAGAAGCAATGTGTCACTTCAAATGGCAACATTACGGTAATGACCAAAACCACACTGCTATTGGCAAATACCAGTAAAACCAGCTGTGCTGGTTAGAAACCAGACAGATGGCAACCCCAGTGGGGCGCTGGTAAGTGCTGTAATTCCCAAAGTGATGACTGCAGTAATTGCTGAATTGTGCATTTCCAGGAGTGGATTTAGAAATGTCATGATTTAACCCTACAATAGCAAGGTGTGAATTTTCTCGAGCCTGTGGGGCAACCGCGTCTTTGCAACGTCCTGACCTGCCAAGGCTATGCCATGGGCTTGGAGGCCGTGATCAGCATGGTGAGGAACAGGGATGCTCTGAGCCTTGCAGCTCCCACCACTGAAGCTGAGGTGCTGGAGGCATGGGAGCATGTTGCTTAGGTTTGTGAGGCCAGATTGACTTAAATGCCCAAAGCTTTAAAAGCGAGACACGAGTTGTCAGGAGCCTTAGCTACCTGAATTCCACTGCTTTATAGAGCTGTTGGGAATTATCTTTGAGGCTTTGGACCTCACTTTTGTGACAATACATTCTCACAAGGCTTCAAGGGAAAGACTTCCAGAGTCGTTTCCCCCACAAAACTTCTTGGCTTTGGGGTGCAGCTGATGTTATTATAAGAGCTGCCTGCTTTGTTTTCAGAGAGGATATGGTGATCTGAGTGGCCCTTACGGCTGTCCTGTGGCACCCATGCTCAGAATGAGCAGCCCCGCCGTGGGTGCCTGCACCTCCACCACGCGAGGCTGTGGCAGGGCACAACCTCCCCTCTCTCCCCACTGCAGTGCTCCTCGCTGCACACGGCTGTGGCCTCATGTGCACTGCATTCTTGCCCGACATCGGCGGTGGGTGCTTGCCCACCAGGAGCAACTCTACCCAAATCCCTCCTGTGAAGGGATCGCATGTGAGGAGGCTGTGAGCAGAGCTATAGCCTGTTCCACCTCCTGATGCCAAGCGAAAACCCGCTTCGGAAAACATGAGTCTGACTATCACGCAAGGCTCCACCCAGCTTGCACAAGCTGGCGTCCCACTGCCTGGGGCGCTTGCTCCCGCGCTGATGCCGGAGCCCTGCCACGAGCCTGCCAGGAGATGCAGGTCTGCCTGGCATCCAGCTGCATCCAGCCCCAGGCACTGGGTGCCACGGGTGACTCTGTGCCATGTTCCGCCATGCGCAGCTCCCTCTCAGAGCGAGCACCGCAGACTGGCAGTGCCGTTCTGGGGCAAGCAACAGCCCTGAGCTCTGCCAAAGCCTTTGAGCACTGGTAGAGAAAAGCAAGATGGTGTGGGACCTTAGGTGTATGCTAGGTGCAAGCAGTGCCTCTGAGCATGTGGGGGCTGGGGACAAAGGAGCATCAGTCTGCCTTGACTCCATCAAATTGAAAACTCGAGCCAAGTTTACATTGTCTCCAGGGCCAAGCCTGCCTCAGACATAAGCTTGAGGTGAGCTGGAATATCATGAGGCAAGTGTGGCTGAGAGGGACTTGCCTGAGGCCTACACAAGGTTTAGGCTATAGTTTTTTCTTGTTGCTTCATCATTAGAGAATGGGTGACCCATCAAAGTCATTTGGCTAAATTGTGTTTGGTTTTTGGCTGAAGGCCAATGTGGAAAGACGTAGTGAAGTCCTCCTTTTTTGTGTGGGTCTCAGCAGTACTCAATGCTGATGCTTCTCACTGCTTTCAGAACTCTTCCAGGGCTGATTCTGCTGTCCGTGCCAGGAGAGTGCATTTCAGGAGGGGAGAAGAGTTTGCCAGAGCTTCACAAGGCTTCTGGGAAGGCAACACTGATGAGGGCTACAAAAGAGATGCCCTGTGGAGTCAGGCTCTGAAGCCTGTATCTCCCAGGGCCAGGGTGAGAGGGTGGAGATGTGGTTTTGGCCTGGACAGTAGGAATGACTTTTAGCTGTTCGTGACAGCTGTCTTGTGTCCACATGGATGCCTGGAATCACACCAGCCTCCAAGAAGGTTCTTCCCCAAACTCTGCTGTGGTGGGCTGGGCCAGGGTTCTTCTGCAAGATGTTGGGGACAGTATGTAAGGCAACATCACAGAGATGGTCTTTGGGGACAAATCAGATAGAGCCAAGAAATCTTGTCCATCTGCAAAAGGGATAAATCCCCAAGGGAGCAGGAAGCAACCTTTTGACATTGCTGCCCTCTGCCATGGCTCTGGTGCAGAGGGTCTCCCCGTGGTGTGTGCAGGCAGCGTGGGGCTGAGAGGAGCCAGTTTGCCAAGCAAGCGACTGGGCAGGAGAGCACAGAAAAGCCAATGGGGCCCCGCTCTGCCCATGGCAGCTGCCTCCACTCAGCACCTAGGCCATGAGCATGGGCCTGGAAAGAGGCAGTTAATTAATGAGAACAGAGCAGAAGAGCTACTGGGCAGCAAGGAATCTGGGGACAGCATGCCAGTCTGGAGCAGAGACATGAGCCTGTCTCCACATCCAAGGACAGTGATACCTGGAGCTCCTCTACTCTTTTCTGAAGCTATTCCAGGTCAGACCCGTGAAGGTCACTCAGTCTGCTCCTATTTAAAGCTTGAACCATTGCAGGTAAAAGTCAACCTCACTGCTGTCCTCTGCATTAAACTCTGTTTGAAGAGGAGCTGCGGAGCAGAAGTGGCAGAGGAAAGCTCACCCTACACGGCTGGCTCCATAGGGTGATTTGGACTATGGAGAATTGCATTCATGGCCATGCTCTTACACAGGCAGAGGAGGCATTTGAAAAGAGGATTCCTACCTCCTCACGGGGTGCATGATGAGTAGCAGGACAAACCCTCTCATACGTTTTGCGTGCAAGGTGTAGTGCCAGGCATGAACATTGAGTAGCAGGGTAAAGTAGGCCATTGGAGCTTCACTCCAAAACTCAGTACTTTCTGGGCTATCTTTATTTGGGCTCACTCTGTGAGGAACAGTGGAACAGCTTCTCCAGTCACATCTTAATCTATTTATGACTGATTTCCCTTGATCCGTTGTTCTGGTTGCAGGTCATACTGTACTTTGAATTTTCTAGTTCAGTGTCAACTCGCTTGTAGTAGGTACTTGTCATGACCTACCTTCCATTTTCTGTATTTTCCTTCCAGTTTTTGGAGAATTCGTTTAGCCAAGATGATCTGCTGACTCCCATCTCATCTCCACAGCGGGATGGGTTGCCATGGCATTCTTCAATCTCGTTCTTTCAAGAACTGGCAGTTCTCTTTAAAATTAAATTTTAAATTTTAAACCCCCTCCCTTGGAGACCTTATCTTGCAAGTCTTCAGTTCACTGAGATAGATTTTTCTTGATTTTTTTTTTTTTTTTTAATAATGTTAGTGTTATTCCTTCTCCCTGCTGTTAGGTTTCATAACTATCACTTACATCCTGGGCTGCGTTAGCAGGAGCACTGCCAGCAGGGAAAGGGAAGGGATCCTTCCCACACACGTTATTCTACGATTTTGTCTAGTCGCCACTAGGATGTAATCTTGGAACAAGGACATGTACATACTTGATCAAGATACCTTCTCCCTTACCTGGCAGTGTGTCCTTCATGAAAAATGTGATACTTCTCTATATTAATATACTAGTTATCTGAGGAGTCACTCATACCAATTGAATAACGATTTTGGTCAGTCTTGGCTCACCTGTTTATATGTTGTATTTCTGGCATGTGTGCTTTAGGCATTAAGGCAATACATAGTTGTTGCATCGATGATATTCAGAGTTTGTGCACATATATGACCCCTTCAGCTATTTCTTTCTGTGAATGACAGATGAGACGGGAGGTAGCTGGGTGGGGAATATCTTCACAGTTACTAAAAGTTATTTTATCTGCCATGGTGGGGTAAGGGCTGTTAAACACAAAGGTCCAGAAGCAACGTCCATTCGTGTGGCCACAGACACTCAGTAACTCAGGGGGTATGAATACTCAATTCATGGGTTAATGCACAATTCACTTGGGCATGAGATTTCAACAGCCTTGTTTCTTCTTCCCTCCTCCCCCCCCCCTCCCCCCTGCTTCTCCTGGCTAGGTGATAGCAATCGTGATGGATCTGTTTACAGACATGGAAATACTGTGTGACCTGCTGGAGGCCTCAAGCAGACGGCACGTCCCCGTTTACCTGATCCTGGATGAAGAGTACTTGAAGCATTTTGTGGAAATGTGCAATAAAATGGCTCTTACACAGGACAACTTCCCAGTAAGTTTTCAGTCACACACTGGATATGATAAACAGGTCTTGGAATGGATAAAAACCATGTACCCTTTGTTCTGTTCCCTCCATCTGGTCCCTAGGACCTACCTCTTCTCCCACTGTCCCAGGCTAAGAGACCACAGCTGCTTGGTCTAGGAAATCGAGATCTGTTGGGAAGGAGTGGAGAAGCCTTCTAGTCCCGTATCTTGGTGTTTTGTGGTCCTTATTTCAGATTTACACCCAAGAAGTGTGCAGTGAAGGCCAGTAAGATGCAGCGCGTTACAATGCTTTCCTGGGCTGGTGCAGGTAGACAGAGGTCAACCCAAAAACTTAGGTTCATGTGGACCTGTACCGTCTCCTTTCCTTGTCCCCTCTCAGCCCCTGCTCTAGGACAGAGAATTGCAAGACTTAAATTGCTCGTATTTCAGATCAGCTCAGCTTAGGGTCTGGCCAGGGCTGCTGTAGTGCACGAGCTGGGTGGGCAAAGAAAGGAACGAGTCCTTTCTGATATCCTGATGCAAACCCTACCATTTCCCCCTGGCCCTGCTGCACTGCCTCAATGTAAAACCACGTTAACAATGTCGTGTTAAGATCTGCTTTTTGGCATTTGCGATTCAGTTGTAAGTTCATGAGGGGTTTGTGGAGAGCCTCAGTGGGGTACCCATCAGCAACGGTGTGCGGTGCCCAGAGCAGGCAAACAATAAAAACTAATGTGTTGGTGTGACAAGCTGTCTTGGGAACTTGCAAACTCAGAAATACACCCTGCTATCTTGCTGGTCCCCATAAAGCCTTTCTGGCTACCACCTGTCAATGGAAATTGGTTTTCTGTTGTCTGTTATTAGTTCTGCAAGGCCAGCAGTGCTGGCTGTGCCCCTTCACTGGGTGCACAGGATTCTCTGGAGGATTCATTCTCTTCCAGCCACCAATTTCATAGGTTTTCCTTTCATCTCGGTGGGGAACGCTTGGAAGTTATCCAGTTATCTCAAAAACATTCTTAACTAAAAATGGGCTGGAGGAAATGCAAAAAATAATGTTCTACAGCATTCAAAATAGATGCAGTTACAAATGTCTTAACTCCCGCTCATTTTTAACCTGTCTACACAAAGAGAGGCTTCCTTCTTCCCCCATGTTGCTGATGCTCTGTCCTTTCTTGCTTGTCACAGGCCAGACCCGTTTCATCCTGCCGCTTGAGATGGCAACTGTTAGGGAAAACTGCTTCATGCTGCAGCACGTTTGCTTTCGTAAACAACTGCATCACTGAAGTCACCTGGTGGGCCCAGATAAATTCCATCTCTCCAAAATGTATTTTATTTGCTTCTTATTCAAGAGCCTGGTCATTGTTTTTAATTAAAATTAGAATGATTTTACATCCATGGAGATGTCTACTTCTCTTTGTTAGACCTGATGTCATGTCTTGTGCTTTAATGGCTAATTAACACTTGCCTCCCCCATTCAGTGACTCATCAGCAGGTCTCAATGTGAAGTGCCTCTAAAGCGGATGCATCTCAAGCAGTACATTAACATACATGCTTGATATTCACATCTAAGTGGAATGAGTGTACATATTTTATTCCTGGCTCTGAGTTGTGACAGGATGTGATGGTAAATCTCCATTTGGAATAATTGGTGGCAATTTGGGGTTTAATGGGGAATTTGGGGCACTTGCCCCTTCAGCATTTTACTTCTAACAACATTATGTGAGCCCGCTGGTGTCGAATCCTGGTGCTGAACATCAGCAAATCCCGCAGTGGTGGATCAAGCATTGGCAGCGGTCACAGCAGAAGACTTAGCTGTTGGATTTTTTTCAAATGGACATCTGCTGAACCTAAAACTACTAAATTGAGTGACAGTGGTACCTGGCAGTCTGGCTTTCCTGCAAGACTGCAGGATTCTCATCTTGCTTGCACAATTCAGGACCTGGATTGCCAAAAGGAAGAAGAGGATGGGAAAAATGAGCCAGATACCAGAAACTCACCCACCCTTGGAAAGGATAGAGGGAGTGAAGAAATACTGTGATGACAAATCTATGGGATATCCCTTACTTGAAGTGGTTTTAAATTCCCTGGGGGGGGTAGAGGAAGCTCCTCCCAGTGAGAACTAGTATTACTAAAACCTCAGCACTGGAAGAAAAAAAAAAACGTGTTGATTGGTAAGATGATTATGTGAACACCTCCCCAAGCATCCAGCTCTATATCAGCAACTTGTGGTGGGATCACAGATTAATGCAAGTTGGCAGGGACCTCAAGAAGCCATGAAGACCAACCTCCTGCTCAAAGCAGCATCACCTGTGAGGTCAGACATAGTTGCTCAGGGCCTTACCTGGTCTGGTCTTGAAAACCTCCAAGCGTGGAGACTGCACAACCTCTCTGGGCAACTTGTTCCAATGAAAAAGATTCTCCCTTCTCATAGATGGCAGAGGAGGACATGTCCTGGGACACAAAAAGGCAACAAGTGAGAGCAGCAGTGCAAAGATTGTGAAGTTTCAGCTCTGTCCCTGCTAAAAGTTTCCATGAACTCAAGAGAACACTGGACAAGTACTTGGAGAAGAGGTCCAAGGGGGGTTCCCACTAAGACAAACCACAAGAGGCTCAGGGAATCCCCTGAGTCAGCAGAAATATTAGGGGGCAGCATCATAAATGATTGCCTTCTTCCTGCCCTTCCCCAGCTGCCATTGCCCACTGTGAGAGATAAACTGTTGGGTCAGATGGACCCTGGTCTGGAGGAGATTTGCTGCTGTTATGAAGCCCTGAAGGCAATGGTGCTCCTTATGTGGGTGGGCGCTGTCCACAGCACGATGTGACAGTCAAGCCTTTCCCACCCTGCTGCCGTGAGCTCCCCAGCAGACGTTTCCGGGAAGCCCACCTCCTGCCCACAGGGACGCTGACTGAAGAGGAGAGCTGTCAGGAATGGAGTCACCTGCCGCAGGGTGGCTGCCTCCTGCTCCTCACCCCCAAGGCATGACTTCCGTGCCGTGAACCCCATGTGAGGCCAGAGACTGGGCAAGCTGGTCCCTGGCTGTGTGCAGCCCACGCATGCTCAACCTTCCCGGCGGGAGGAGGAGGGGGAGAAGGGGATGCCGCGATGCCCAGGAGCATCTCCTGGAGGGGTGGTAGGGACGTGGGTCTGAGCCCTGTGCAGGACATCTGTAGACAAATCACAACTATTTGTGCTTGTCTTCTGTCTGAAGCACCGGCTGTTACAAACGGCTGTGGCTGGCCAGGCTGAAGTCTGCTGCGTGGCGGAAGGGACGCTGCCACCTCCACCAGGAGCACCCGCCACTGTGGGCAGCACCACCTCCACCAAGAGGCAAAATGGCCCCAGCGGTGTGTGTGGCCTGTACCGACTACCATGGGCCTTCATCTTTTGAGGGGCTGATGCTGGGCAGGGATGAGCTGCCCACAAAGGGATCTGCCAAACGCAGGTGGTGACAGTTTGTGACAGCTCCTGATGTGCCAAAGCCACCGCCGGTGGCAGGGGAGCTGGCCTGGAGGGGCAGTCGGGGATGACCTGGCAGCCCGGCATAGGTGCAGCCTTAGGGATAGTTATTTACATACAAGATGTTTTGTTTGGCTCTGTATCATACAGACCAGGCCAGTAACTGTTTCCAGGGACTGTTCTCCTCTTCAGCCGAGGTGCAAATAACTGTTATTATGGGCAAAAACTTCACACTGCGAAAAAGGCTCCTGATGGATACTGAAAGCCGTATTTCCCGTTTTGCACTCAGCAGTCGGTTTTACAGGCCGAAGTTGTATCAGCGACTTTCTTTGCAGCCTTTAAAACAGATGTGGATCAGGTCTGTTTCACTTGAGTGCAGCAGCTGAAAATTTTAATATAATTTTTAAATAGCCTGGTAAAAGGTAGTTCTTAAAATGCAGACATACCTTGCTGTAAATCTTTTTTATCGAGCGATATTTTGGTTTTAAGAAGCCTGTCACTATATTAAATCAGAACAGCACATTCAATTGATTAGAGACTGGCTAGTTGTTACGGGTCAAAATTTAGTTTAAATGCAGAGCCATCAGCTAGTGGGGTTAGTCGAATACTATCAATAATCTGGAGGAAACTGCATAGTCGTACATACTTCAGAAATTATCTGTAGGCTCATAGGATTCTCCAAATTATTTTCAAATTAGCATTTTTACCTAAGTGCAACTTGTTAATATTTGCTCGTGTTTTTATCTTACAGAAGCAGACAGCATGACAAAATATTTGGTATGTAGAAGCCAAGAAATACTTAATGCCTTGCTGCATTCTACCTCTGGGAGCAGAGCTCCTGCTTGAGGGAGTCCATCAGTGATGCAGAAGGGAACATTCTGGTTTAGTTCAATATGTGTCCCCCTACCAACTCTGCTTTCTTTGGTTTCAGAACATGCGCATAAGATGTCTGAGTGGAGACACATACTACAGCAAAGCAGGCAAGAAATTTGCAGGCCAGGTTCTGGAGAAGTTTATCCTGATTGATTGCGACCAAGTTCTTGCTGGCACATACAGGTAAGAAAATGTAGCAACTGCTGTGACAAAGACTGGTGACGCTGAGACAATATTCATTACCAAAATAGTCAATGTAGCTCTTTTTTATTTTGTCTCCATGACAATGATACACCGTGTTTCCTCTTCATTTCCCCTTATAATTGTCAGGTCTCATTTTGTTGCTTTACCTTCTTCTACTCCAACCTCTTGCTCTTACCATGCTGGTTAGCTTTCAGATAGCATTAACTGCTTGTCTGACAACATTGATGCTTCCTGGACGCATCTATGACCATTGCTTTCGTTGCTTAAAAATGCAAAAAATGTTCTGCCAAGTCAGACGACGCTCCACCTAGCCTAGGTTCTGCCTCCAGCTGATGCTGTTTAGGAAGAGCAGCCCAAACTGCCATCTAAGATCCATCCCCCTTGTCCTCCCACAGCATGGGCCATCATTGCATACATCCCTACTTATTCCCTCCAGTACCTGTCTGTACCTATTGTCTGTGAATTTGCCCTAACTTGTTGTCTGTTAACCAATCTCCTACTGATTTTATGAAGTGCTCCTAGTTCTAGTGCTGCAGGTTGGTGAAATAGCTTTTTTAAGCAAATCATTGCTTTCACAGTTTCCCAAGGTTCCATCTTATCCACCCACCCGGCCCTTCTCTTACCTAAAGTGAAGACATCAGCCTTTTCAGTCTCTCCTCATATGGCAGCTGCTGCATCCCTCAGTCATTTTAATTATCCTTCTCTGCACCCTCTCTAACTTCACTATGTCCCTCTTGAGATGCAGAGACCAGAACTGCATGCAGCCCCCAAGATATGGTTACACTGTGGTGTTACAGAGGGTCAATACGATGCCCTCTGCATTGTTATTATGTTGGCAGAGGCCAACATTCATTGTATTTTTTAGCTGCCATTGCACACTGAGGTGATGATTTCAGGGAACTGATGATGATGATTCGAGCTCCTTCCTGAGCTGTTTCAGGTTCAGCTTCATACAGGCCTGATACAGATAATTTTTTCCCTATGGGTACACCACATTTTCCTACGCTGAAATTCATCTGCCAGGTATTTGACCACTTGCTCAGTTCTGTGAGGTCCTTCTGGATTTCCTCACCTCCAGTGAGGTATTCAACCACCTGAAGGAACTGAGGATCCTCTGCAGACCTGGGGATTCACTGCAGCCCTTCATGCCTGAGGTCACTGATAGGATGAAAACCAGTCCCAGCACCAGTCTCTGCGGCCTCACTGCTGACTCTTACTCATGCTGAAAAATGACCATTAAGCTCTACCCTTTGCATCTTTTGCTGCTTTCGCCAGCTCTCGGTCATAGCAAGACCTTTCCTTCAAGCCCATGGCAACTTAGTTTCTTAAAAGGCTTTGGTGTAGAACCTTGTCAAAGTTTGAAAACCCGAAAATATGTAGTTGACTGGTCCCTTTATCCATGTGTTCACTGGCTCCCTCACCAAACTCCAGCAGGTCTGTGAGGCAGGGCTTGCACTCACAGTAGCCCTGTTGACCTTCTCCCAAGAGGCTGTGCTTCTATGTGCCATCTGTGATCCTGTTCTTCACAGCACACTGTGATGTGTCCCAGGGTGGAGGTCAGCTCCAGTGGTATGTAGGCCTCAAGATTACTTCCAGAGCCTTCTCTGTAGATGGGATCATACTGGAAACCTCCAGTCTTTGCAGTGGCCCTGGTACACAGGAGTGAAACACGTCTCAGTGTCACCAGCATTAGCAATGGATGCAAAAAATTCATTGAGGTTCTCTGCTACAGTCTTGCCATCACTGAATTACCCTTTTGACCCATAGGTCTCAAATGGGCCCACCAATTTCTTAACTGCCAGCATGGCATTTTTGAACAACCTACAAGCTGTAGTCATCTTGGTTTTTTTGGACTGCTCCTTTTCATCTTTTTTTACTAACTGCTGCATTTTTACGCAATTACCTTCCTTGAAACTGAATAGCCAGGTGCTGCATTTATTTAGATTGCTCTCTACCACTACAGAGTTAAAATTATGTTGTGAGCATTATTACAAATGAGCTCTTCCACTTCTACCTCTGGAACGGAGTCTTATGCATCATTCCAGACCACATCCTGAATAGCATCTTTTCTTGTGGGTCAAACAATTTAGGCTAGTTAATTCTGGCAAGTAATCATTTATTGCTTCCAAGAAGTTTTCCTCCACAGCTCATCCCAGTGAAGCATTAACCTAGTATGTATATGAGTGGACAAAATCTCCCTCTGTTACTACCTGCCCTCATTTTGCAGCCTCTGTAATCTCAGTTAACGTTGTCTGATCACCATCACTGTTCCGATCAGAGGATCAGGCATACTGTACTTGTACCATGGTTTTATTACCAGACTCTTGAGTTTTCCACCTACAGATCTTTCCCCCAGTATTCTCCCGCTGTTGCACATCATATTATCCTTCACAAATACTGCAGCTCCGCAGGGCAGACTGTTCTGATATTTCTGTGAATTTGGTGCCCTGGCAATACTTTATTCTCCTTCCACCAGGTCTCCTTGAATGCTGCTCTCCCTCTCCCTTTCTCTCTCTTTTCCATCTCCCGGCCAGCACGTGCTGGACCATCAGTCTACCAGTGTCCTCATCAGCGCTGAAGCTCCAGGCTGCATCTTCTCTGCTTCTGACTTCATCATCTCCAAGGGTGGAAGTCTCAAACTCTGGCAGTGAAAAACGGAAGTACCTGGTTGAAACTGGTTGTGTAGAGTCTCCATATAAACAACATGGAGAGCAGTGTCTGGTGACACTTAGACCATCCTAAGACACGTATTGAAGAACAATGGAGTGAATCCCTGCTGGGAAGCATCTATCCATCCCCATTGACTCCAGGGGGTGGCAATTAGATAACTGAGACCACTCATTTTTGAATGGCTGAAACTGAGCGTGGGTCAGCCGGATTGGACTCCGCAGCTGGAGGAATGTCTTATTTCCCTGTGGCCCAGAGTCAGGGTATTGCTCAAAACTCAGATTCGGTTCTCTGGATCAGGTCCTCCCTCTGCTGATCTGGGGCAGGGATTTGGGTCTGCGATGTGCTCTCTTTCTATAGATCTCTGTATAGGTGAAACTTCTTGAGTTCTGGAAGGTGGTTCAGTTGAATACAGTCTTACATCTGATTCTCTGCTGTCCTAGTAAGCACAGGATGTCTGGACTAAAAGAAACAGTCTCTCTTTGTGGAATTTGTTCAATAGTGGTCAGAAACACTTCCACAGGAGAAAACCAGGAAGTCTGCTACTAGCTATGCTGCAGCCTGGTACTGTACCTAGGAGAGTAGGTATTTAGATTACTCTCCCTGCAGATGGCAGAGCTAGATTCAAAGGATGAGAATAGTTACTGATAAAGGCAAAGATCCAGGGGTGCCTGGGGATGATAGAGGAAAGATGGTAAGCGTGTTCTTACCCAGTGGCAGGTTTTACAGTTCAACAAGTGGTCGATCATAGGTTTCAGAACCTCTGGGGTTATATGTTGTATCTGCTTCTTTATGTTCAATTTGCCATAGGAGAATTTTTCCCACCATGGTTGGCCCCCACGATACCCTCTGGCAATGGGTTATGCAGTTTAATTTATGTTTTGTGTGAAGAAGAGGTCCGTTGTATTTACGTTAGACCCACTGCTAGATAATTATATTTGATGTCCCCAAATTCCCATAACCTGGGCACAGTAAATCACTGTTTCTTATTTACTTTCTTGACTGCATCTGTGATTTTGTCCTCCTCCATTACAATCCCTCATGAGAAGCATCTCTTCTCCAGCTGAAGTATCCTTGGCTGTTCAGTCATTTCTCCTGCAGGAGAACTTCCAGACCTTTAATCATAATGTCTAACTTTTGTGAGACTTATTGACCAGAACTGCATGAAGCTGTCAAGATATCCGCACCCACTACAGTTTAGCGCTGCAGTATAATGGTGACTCTGTCTCTTCCTCCGTCCCCATTCTGGCAGTTCCTAGTCTGCTCTTTGCCTTTTTGACTAGTGCTAAACATTGAAGTGATCTTTTTTTTCAACTGCCCATGGGAACCCTCACCTCTTTCCTTAAGTGTTAATATCTGAGAACTCATCAATATACAGAGACCATCAGGGTTTATGCAATAGTTTGAATTTATTTACCTTTAATTTTGTCTATTGTTTTGTCACGTATTTACCCCATACCATTAGATCCTCTTGCAGCTTCTGATTATCCAGTTTCCTTTCGACCCCACTATAATTTTGTCATGAGCTCTGTCATGGACTGTTTCTACCATTTTTCAGGACTCTTCTGAATATGTTGAACAGCACCAATCCCAGCACAGAACTTGTGGGATTCCAGTGGGTCAATTAAAACTATTGCTAGCATTTGTAACCCATCTTTAATCACCTGTCACCCCTCAGGAAGACCTTCCTTTGTAGTCCATGACCACTTAATTTTTCTAAGAGTCCTTGCTGAATGACCGTGTCAAAATCTCTTTGAAAACTCAAGTAGAATGATCAAGCAGATCATATGCATCTGTGTGCTTGCTGCCTCCTTCAAAGAACTGCAAGAGGCTTTTGAGGCATGGCTTCCTTCCACAAAAATACGCTGAGTCTTCAGCATTATGATTATAGTTATTTATGCATCTAATCATTTTACTCTGTATTTGCTTCTACCAGTTTGTTCAGTATGGAAATAAGACTGGCTGGTTTGTAGTTTTCCAGGAGCTCTTTAAAAGGTTCACATTCACTACTTTCCATTCCTCTGCTACTATGTTCAATTTTAAATGATAGGTTATTCACTGATTAATAATTGGAAAATTGCTGACTTACAGTTTTTGAAGCCTGTTTACTTTAATATTTTCCTTTAATGCACCTTTTAACTATGGTGACTTTTTGGATGTTTTAAAATATCTTTATTTTGATAGGTACATTTTCTCTGAGACTCTAATACAGCATCTTTAAACAATCTTTATGCTGCCTCAAGCATTTAACCTTTTTGGTTACTCTCTTAAATTTCTTTTTAATAGCATTCCTCACTTTCTCTTTTAAGTTAAGTGTTACTGTTGTGGATTATTTTGGTCCTGAAAGAATATTTGATATGGGTACGTCATGGTTATTTTTTTGCCGAGTGGCCTTTCCAAAGAAACTTTCTGAACTGGTAATGTTATTTCTCCTTTTGTTGGTTTTCTGGTTAGTTTCTCCAAAAAGCAGTCATTTATACTGTCTAAAATGCAGTTTCTGCAACTCTCCAGTAATAGCCCCCATGCGACATGGCTATAACTGAATCTCCCTTAATTCCTCTGCTTTCTGCCACCTTAGCCTCTCAGCACTTCCTTAGCATGGCATATTTACCATCAGTGCTCTGCTCAGAAAGTTCACATTATAGCTCTAATACTATGTTTTTCCTACTTGGGAGTGAAATTTTAATCCAACAGGAATATATTTAATTTGTTGAGATATCATTTGCCTTACTTGATTATTATTATTTTTTTAAATCTGTTGTGCCACTGCCCCAGCAACATATCCTCTCTTTGTCCTTTCTGTATAATTTCTACCCTTGTAGTTTTACTGTTTCTTGATTTTCTGAGATGCCTGCTGTGTCACAGTCATCATTTCAGCTCAGGTATTTCACAACACCTGTCTGTTTCTTTAGCTCTTAAAATTTATGTATGCATGTAAACATTTGTGTCTGATGTGGTTGTTCAGCACCGTGCACTTTTCTAAACATGGTTTTATTTGTTCAGATGTTCATCGATTCTAATTTCTTACCAAAGTGTCATTGCTTTCCATCCTGTTCTTATATCAGAATACAGTTTTCTTGCTTTTATTCCGAAGGTAAAATGGGCAATCTCAAACTGTGTGGCCTTCTGTACGTCACAGCTTTCCTCTAGCCTCTAATTTAAGACCTCCCTAGATCTTCCGAGTTATATTGTGCAGCAGCCAGGTTTCATTTAGGTTAAAATGGAATCCAGATTGCTTTATAAAGTCACTGTGTTCCTGCAGTTTGCCATTTCCTTGTGATTCTACCATCCTTTCCCTGACATAATTTCATGTCACAGAATCCCAGACTGGTGGGGGCTGGAAGGGCCCTCTGGAGCTCCCCCAGTGCCACCCCCTGCCAGAGCAGGGGCACCTCCAGCGGTGGCACAGGACGGCGTCCAGGTGGGTTCTGAATGTCTCTTTTGAATGTCCTGAAATGCTCTTTTAATTCGCTGTCCCAGTCCAAGCATGGAAGAGGGAGCATTTTATAAAGCTACCAATAAAATCCTGATGTTTTGTATCTTCCTACTTAGGTCCTTTTATTTAACCTTCGAGACTCATCCTATCTCTTTTTATGTTAACTGCACCCATACAGACATTGACCAGTGGATTCTCTGTGGTGCTCCATAACTTAGATCCAGATGTCTCTACTATCCTTCATCCCAGTGAGCAACTTGCTCTTCATTCTTTGCTGTCACCCTGCCTGAGCACTGAGTCATGGAGGACTACATCTGCGTGCTCTCTGTCTCCTATGGACACCAGCACAATTTGGCACCTCCATATAGCTTGGTTTGTACAACCTGAGGACAGTTACCACGCTGACCCTCAGTTGTCTCTTTTCCAGACTCAACATCTCCTGTTCCTCAGAGGATTCAAGTTGAGTGAAAGGATTACATGTGTCTTGTAGGCCACAATGTAGTCCATACACCCCCAGGATGTTTGCTTTTTTTCCCAACACTGTGACACTACAGACATGTTTTCCTTAAGACATATTCTAACCTCCAGAGCTGCTGCGGACTCATTCTCCAGCCTCTATTTGTGCACCCGATCGTGACTGCCTGGAACTTATTTTATTTTAATATTTTCATGTTGAACTCCATCCATTTTTTTCAGAACCTTTTTCCAACTCATACCTGTGCAGTCCCTCTCCGTTTGGATATGATTTGTGAATTTAATGAGTGTACACTCTTCCGTTATCTAGGCTGCTCATGAAGATATTGGGTAGCACCAGAGCCAAGATGTTAGATCCCTCTAGAGTTTCAATACATCCTTCTACATTGACAGTGAATCCCAAAGTGCAGTCTCTCTGTATCCTCTCTTGCAGAGGGGTATTTTCCTACTCTGTCCTTGGCCATTCAGGTATTCAGTAAGTGTGTTAATTCTTCAGTTGTAAGAAGAGATCCTTCTCTCCTCAAATGCATGCTCAAATCATGCCCAAAATAAATTTTTAGTCTCTAGTTACCTCTCTAACCATCAGATTCTCTCTCCTATGAGCCCTATATGCAATGTTACATGCGTGCAGCGAGAGTAGCGTACCTATTGACATCTTCATGTTGAACCCCGTATGTTGATACTGTTGTTCTCTATGCTGACACCTTCCTCGACAGTTTTGTAAAAGGCCTTCTTATTTTCCAAAATACTCTTGGCAAGCTGAACTCATTCTGATATATTGCTGCCTATTGGTATGAATCAGGCAAATTTTTGGAGAGTTTTCTAAGCATGGGAAGCAAGCTCACTGGTCTTGTCTTAAACAACTGTAGGCAAGTAAGTTTAGACCCCTCAACTCTTATGTGTTTATTGATTAAATATTTCCCTGTGTTTCCCATCTACAAGATTACATTTCCTCTAAATGAAGACAAGGAGAAAACAGGGTTGATTGAGGTATCTAGGAAAAACAATAACCTAAAATCCTAAATATAATTATATAGCTAGTTATTTAGTATTATTCTGGGCACTGTAAGAAATAGTAAGTTTCTTTGAGCACTTATTTAACATAACAGAGTGAGAGATATGAAGACATTTACTAATGCAGCAGATGAGAGGAGCAAAGGACAAATGGGGCTAGAGATAAACAGGACAGGAAAACTAAACATTTGCCAGGTTAGGACTAGAGAGAAGAGGTGGTATTGTCAGCCTGAAAGGGAGTTCCATGGCTGTTTGTGTTGCCTTAGAGGAGATAAAATTTCTCAGCTCAAATTGGAAGTTGGTCAAAGTATCGGTATGTCTTGCCTCTGGCACAGAGAGGAAGGAGCCCATTGCTGTATTGTGAGGGACTGGTAAAGCCACGTGGGTTTGAAGCTGGAGGAGGCTTAGAATTTCTTTAAAAGAAAGGTGTTCATGCTCTCCATGTCGCAAGCAAGAGGAAAGAGCTTTTAAGAGCGAGTTCCAGATCTAACTCGATGAACAGTCACCTCAAGAAAGAAAGTATAATTAAGCACAAAGTGAGTGCACAAGGAATGGAAAGCATAGTGTAGGAAACCCCAGGCTGATATGTATAGCAATCAAGTGAGCTTTGTCAGAAGAGAAGTTGTATATAACCTTGAGGAGCACACCAAAGCAAAGAGGAGGAAGTCCTCGGGTATATAAATAAAAAGTGAATCCAGAAGAAAGAGACGAGGCATGCTCCTGTAAGGATGAATAAGAAATAAGAGATAACTGAGATGGGAGGCCCAAATTAACTGAATATGTTGCACAGTTTTTAATCAAAATGAGGAGTGGAAGTGATTTCAAGTGCACTGTAAGCACACTTAAAGAGCTTACTACAATGAAGTCAGATTATTGTGATCATATCAAAGAAAATGCCACTGGAAATTAAAGGTCTAGTAATGAGTGTTATGTAGTATCTACATTTAGCAATGAGCAAAAAATGATGCACAGAAGTTTGTATTGGTATACCGAAAGAAAAGAATGCCTTTGACAGCCAAAGTGGCAGAAAAGCAATAAAAATGAGTAAGAGAAACTACTGAAAGAAGCACAAAACCTTCTGCTCCTAATTGGTGTCTCATCAGTTGGAAATAGCTGAAGCAGAGAAACCGAATGTGAAGAACTGCGAGCCACCCACAGAAGGGCCACTGCGACCCGAGACCGTACCGTGGTTCTACAGAGGGGCCCCCAGAAGAACTAATGCTCCTGGCGAAAACGCGGCTGAGACTGAGACTTCGGCTGAAATACCGCAGGGAGCTCTCGCCACTCGTGCTCTACCCAAGGCAGAGCAGCAGGGCAGGGGACGCTGCGGCAGGACAGGGGGGCGCCCCCCACCCCATGGGAGGTGATGCTGCAACTCCATCTCCCGGCCGAAGGCTGAGCTGCAGGGATCCTGCAGGGTTCCTGCTCCAGGAGGGCCTGAAAGCAAGGCAGGGAAGGGATCCTTACTCCTGTAATTTGTGCCCCAGAGCGCATCAGAACTGGATGCGGGCTCTCTGTGTGCAGGAGTTTGTTACGGAAAAAATGATGGCAGGAATATCCTACCACTTTTAGAAACTCACATGAACTTCTAGCATCCACAGTGGCCCACAGTGAGGAGCTCCGCAGTTTGTGGTGTGTCATGTTGTGCAAGGAAGTACCTCTTCTCATCTGTATTAAATTTGTAACCTGTCAACAATGGCTCATTTTTTATACCAGAAGAGACCAAGAATGACCATTCCCTGGCTATCTCCTCCATGCCATGCACGGAGGAAAAGAACTTTATCAGTTTGTAGTGATGGGAATAGCCGTGGCTGGCAGGGCCACATTGTCCTATCATGGAAACCTGTACTATGGCAAGGAGGAGTGCTGTGCCACTGAGGGGACTTGGATGATTCCTTCCAGGTCCTGCCATAACGCAGAGTGGTTGGGCCCCCGTTGGATCAGCATTGGCTGGGATACAGTAATGCCTGAGCTGGGGAAAGAGCCGTAAGAGGCGTCAGTGGCAGGGACAGTCGTAAGGCATGGGGAGTGTATAGCTGGATCTGAGGCTGCTCCCCTTACAGGGGAAAGGACGGTTCCTGTGGATGAGAGGAGATGGCTGCATGTACGTATCTCGTGCATTCCTGTAGGGATGCTGTACTTGGGTCAGAGGTCGCTGGGAGAAGATGGAAGGTGGAAGTCACTTTGTCTGGGGAGGGAAGGAAAAGCTAAGCAAGACCTGTTGTTTACCTCTTGATAAGGTGAGGTCAGAGGCCTTGATGGGTAGCTGTTGTGATGTTTCTGCTGGACCATTTGAGTCTGAGACGTGAGACCTCCTAGCCAGAATGGGGAGGGCAAACATGACCACTTGCACAGCTGTTTCCAGGTCTGCTGGCAACAGCGATGCCAGGCTGGGTGAACAGGAGTGGCAGGCATTATGCTCCACCTGGTTGACCAGGGTCCTCTTGCAGTTCATGGGACAATGCTCACAGTTTGAGGGATGCAATCCTGCCCCTCCAGAGGAGAGGGTGCTCAGCTCTCTGAGAACATTTGTGGTTTTGAGGAGTTCAAGTGAACACGTGTGTGTGTGTGAGTTGAGTAGATCCTGATCTGGGCTACGTCTAAGCACTGTGCAGTGCAGACGCAGCACTCTTGTGTAGAAGGGTAATAACTGTCAGCAACGCGGACAGGAACACCAGCCCTCCTGGGAGCCAGGCTGTGCCCCTGGGATAGACGCCTTTGACCATACAAGCGATACAGGCTGCACGAAATCTCCTCTGTCTGGACTCTTGGATTTCTTCAAAGAACTCTCACAGCTTTGTGAGAGATAACTTTCCTTTGCAAAAGCTGCCTTTCCTATTATGTCATATTTACCTATATGGCTATTAATTGTATTCTTTAGAAGAGTCTCTACTAATTTGTACTGTGCAGTCATGAGACTTGATGGACTGGAACATTACAAAAATTATATCACATTAGCAACATTCCACTCTTCTGATAACCAAGGCACTTCCAAGTGAGAGATAACACATCCTGGTTAGTAGTTGACCTATTTCATCCTTGCATTCCTTTGGAGCTCTTGGGTTAATGTTACCTGGTCCTGCCAATTTGTTACTATCTGCTTTGTTGATACATTTTCTAATCTATTCTACAGAGATTTCAACAGGTGACTGATCCTCCCTTATGTTCTGTATAAAGGTGCGTTCATGAGAAGCAATCACCCCAAGCTCCTGTACAGTAAACATCAATGCAGAGGAATTATCTGAGCACTCCTATTGCACATGAACCATGTGCTAGCCCTGCACAGACCTGAATATTATTTCTTATGCCTTTTGCAATGTGTGACCCAACCTTTTTGAAAGATGGGCTTCCTGGTCTTAATCACAGAATCATAAAAGGTTGGAAGGGACCTTGAAGATCATCCAGTTCCATCCCCTGCCCTGGGCAGGGCCACCTCCCACCAGCCCAGGTTGCTCCAAGCCCCGTCCAACCTGGCCTTGAACACCTCCAGGGATGGGGCAGCCACAGCTTCTCGGGGCAACCTGCCCCAGGGGCTCACCACCCTCACAGGGAAAAATTTCTTCCTAATATCTCATCTCAATCTCCCCTCTTCCAGTTTGAAGCTATTACCCCTCATCCTAATGGCTTCAAGTAGCTTCTCTTCTGTCATTTAGCCATCCCAGCTATTTTCTGGTTTGTGGTGGGTTTTTTTCTGTTTTTGTTTTTGGGGGTTTTTGTTTGTTTGTTTGTTTGTTTTTCTCTCTGTGAAGTTGTATGCATTTGCTTTGAGCCTCTAGTGTGGTATTTCTGAATACTCTAATACTCTTCATGCCACCAGCAAAGGTTTTTCACTCTTTAACTGCTTCTTCATTCTTACTTAATTTACCTGGTTTGATATTAAGCAGAAGAGTATTGATCTTTTGATTTTATGTTGCTCTTTGGGGGTTTGTATGCTGAGTGTAAGTATACTACGTTCTTTGAAACAACATTATGAACTACAACAATTGCATACTGCTCAGGAACAAGCCAAGAGCTGGT
Source organism: Charadrius vociferus (assembly GCF_000708025.1). NCBI lineage: Eukaryota > Metazoa > Chordata > Aves > Charadriiformes > Charadriidae > Charadrius > Charadrius vociferus. The sequence continues at coordinate 1,902,202 of NW_009650082.1, forward strand.
TTTCCTACTAAAAGTTCCCAAATAGCTGTCTTGTGAAGTAAACATTGATGAGGTCCCAAAACATAGTGCCAGTATCTTGCCCTGAAATGGCGTTTACTTGGAATCTCCCATTACAATTGCTCTCCTGTAGCTTCTGTGATTTGATCCTGCTCTTGTCAAAGTCCGTATCTTGCTTTAGCAGCCGGTAAGGCAGCCCTAAGCTGGTACTTCCATTTGTGAAGGTTCTGTTTTATTCAACACAATTAATCTGCTAATCTGGTTTGACTACGGCAAGAATAAAAGAAGCAGCTGATGACTGGGATGACCAGGAGCCTGGGAAGCCTACTCTGTAAGAGGAGCTTCCCTGTTTAACCTAGGGAAATGAAGATTGGGAGGAGAAATGTGGTAGCTATCTGTAGATATGGGGGCGGGCCAGCTAGTTAAGTTACAGTTTTGGCACAAACAACAGGTAGGGTTACACAGATTGCAGTGGGCTGTGCTAGCCAAACACTGAACTAGGAAGTCTGCAACACAAATTGGGCAGAAAGAGCCCTTCAGTGCCACGCGCTTCCTATCTCATTGTCCCGCAGCTACACCATCTCCAGCCAGTGGGCGCTTTCCTTGCCCCTGCCTGCTGGATACAAACCACACACCCCGCAGGAACCCCTGTGTGGACTGAGAAGCCTGCCCGCAAACCATTAGCTGGTGCTCTCTGGCACACGGCCAGGATGGGGAACGGGAAACGGTGGTTCTGTGCTTACTGGTAGAGAGCGATGGCAAGAGGAAGCTGGGAAGGAAGAAAAGGCCTGAAACAAGCTGCTGTGCTTTTTAGGCAGGGACCAGTTGCTGCTCTGCGTCCTTCATAAAGCTAAGGAAACCCGGCCGCTATTTCGTTCATTGTTCATATTTTCATACAGTTCATTACATTACCGAGCTGAAATTAAATGACCATTTTAGGGTTGTTCTTTTGTAATTATGTAATGAGCACATTCAAGTAACCTCAGACTTGCATATTTCAGAGAAAGTTTTAATGACATCAATTGGATAGCAATGCATCGCTTGCATGTTAACATCAATGCTAGGTATCCTGGCACCCTGTGAACTGAAGTTAAACGTGTGGGCTTTTTTCTTTTTTTACAGTTTCACCTGGCTTTGCAGCCAAGTCCACACTAGCCTGGTGACCCACTTCCGTGGTCAAATTGTTGCCGAGTTTGACAAGGAATTCCGGTACTTGTATGCAGAGTCCAGAGCAGTGACCAGCTTCTGTGTGCCAGATCCTGGAACGTGCCCCTCTTCTCAGAACACCTCAAAAGTTGCCAACTCCCTTTTAAAACCTGCACAGGTGAATGATGCTGAAACCTCGAGCCCCTCCAGCAGCCTTTCCAATGTAAGCATCAGAAGCATAAAAATGTCTCCCTTTCTGAAAAACTCCAGCTGCAATGTACACCCAGAAAAGCAAGATTCAGGCTCTGATTCTGGTAATAAGAAGGGGAAGGAAGACACATCTCAGAAGCTCACTTGCCCTAAGCAGCAAGGAGAACCACCGGACTCAATGAACAGTCCTCCAAATAAATCCACCCCAGCCTTGTATCACAAATCAAATCTCATGACAGCAAGGACATTCTTGCAGCCAGAGCCTTCCCCTGCCCCGAGCTCCAATAAACCTAGTTATCAAGGGGACAGCAAGGCTAACAGCAGCCACTGCTCCCCACTAAGACAGGAGCAGACGTTGCAGTCCCTTTCCGAGGGCGCCAGTAGCAACGGGACAAGCATGAAGCAGAAAGGGCCTGCTGCTACCTCCAGGGAACCGACAGCAGAAAATGACACCACTTTTTATGGGATGGAAAAAAGACAGAGCCCCGGACAAGGAAAATTGGACCTGCTTTCCCCATACAACCCGGTAAAACGAGATAAAAAGCCTGTAGTTCCTTGCTATGATAAACTCACTGAGGACATGCTGATGGAAAAGAACAGCGCGTACGGGGCTGAGAAAAGAATGACTCTGGGGCACAGTAAGCTGGATCTGATCACCAAGTACAACAAGTTAAAATCTAAACATATACACAGTCGGTTCGAACTGTGACCTGGGCCTCGAGGTGTCCTTTGGTCTTATTTTCAAGTGGTTGCTTTTCCCCACCAATCATCATATCTGGGGCTTGAAATCAAAATATGGGTGGCAAATTAGTCTTGTTCCTACTAAAAGGTGTCTGTGCTGTTCCTAATATATGCAGATGACTGATTCAATGACATTAGCAAGTACAGTTCAAATTTTCAATTACAGATCATGGCAGGAGGGAGACAATGACATAAACATAATCCACACTTCTGCGTTCTTTTTTTACCCATTTGGGAAAGAACTTTTCTTTTCCAAAGAATATTTCTCCCCAAACTTACAGCAAAACCATTACTACAGCTGGAAACTGGCCATGGAGGTCTTCAGGGTGAACTCGGGTTCTCTTTGCACTGAGCCATTCCTCTCCCTGTGTCCACGTGCTGAAAATGAAATGGTCAAAGGCAGGGTAATGTTAAAAATAAAGGAGCTGTTCTGCTGGAAAGAGCTGTGTTGGGTCCCTCATGGGGAGGTTGAGCACCCCCAGCTTGGCCAGGGCCCCTCTGTGCTGAGCTGTGCCATGCCAGCAGGATACGGGTGGCATGTCTGGGCACATGGTTGGCATCTGTACATGGCTGATGTTGGCATGTAAGTGGTGTCTGCACACGGGTGGGATCATCACATGGGTGGGATCATCACATGGGTGGGATCAGCACATGGATGCTGTCTCCAAGGAGTGGGGTCACCACATGGGTGGTGTCTGCACATAGGTGGTGTCTGCACAAAGGTGGGATCACCACATGGGTGGTGTCTGCACATGGACATGAGTGGGATCATCAAGTGGATGGTGTCTCCAAGGGGTGGGGTCACCATACGGGTGCTATCTGCAAAAAGGTGGGATTGCCACGTGGGTGGTGTCTGCACATGGATTGGTCATATCTGTACACAGGTGGCAACTGACACAGGTCATGCCTGGACATGGGTGGCTCCTATACATGAGTGACATGCTGAGGCACCCGGGTGGCATCTGGACCATGGGTGGCATGTCTGCAGACAGGTGACATGTCTGCAGGTGGGTGCTGCTGTATGCAGATGGTGTAGGCACGACAGCCGTGCCCGGACAGGGATGGTGTGTCTGCACATGGGGACACCTGCACAGGGACTGTCCTGCACGCAGGCGGTGGTGGCCCACAGTGGGCCGACAGACAGCGGTGGCACACCTGGGCCCACGGTGGCACCTTCAGGGACAGGCGGCCTGTGAGGGCACACGCGTGGCCTCAGCCTGCGGTGGTGCAGCCG
>NW_009650082.1:1905837-1951349 GCF_000708025.1 Charadrius vociferus
GCCGTGGCCGGCTGCCGCATGATCGGCAGAATGTGTGTGGGTAGGTGGCGGGGCGGCCGTTCGCCCCCGAACGCGGCCCGGCAGCGCCTGGGCGTTCCCGGTGGAAACGGGGAAGCGATCCCGGGTTCGGTTGGTGCGCACTGGCACACAGCGTGGGTCTGACTGGTGGGGGGTCCAACGGGCAGCACCCCTCGTCCTCAGAATTTTTATTTTAACGTTTGAAGCACATGAAGAGGAGTGAAAATGGTAAAACTAAAACTCGCCCGGTAGCAAAGAGCTGGGGCAGTGGGGAGTGTTTGTCTCTCGGAGCTTAAAGACGGGCTAAAGACAGGCGTAAGTCTGCTTTCTGGTAAACTGGGAGAAGTTTCTTTTTTCTTCATGGTTCAGTGCCAGTGCTGCAGGGGCTGAGCCCGAGGCGGTGGGGGGCGGCATTAACAAATGCAAAAGTCAGGGAAAAGTCTTTCATCTGTCTCTTGCTAGCAAGACCTTATTGAATCGGACAAACTTCTTGCTTCAGTTTTGTTCCAGTGAAAAGAATGTTTTTGTCCATCCTATCTTACTGCTTCGCACTGTAAAGTAATACAAACAAGCAGGATCTGTATGTTTTGTGGGGCAGTTGGCATCTGTAGGGGAGATTCCTAGCCAAAGCGTTTCATTGAGAACTTTGGGGTTCCTTTAGTTTTGTTGAAAGAGAGATGTGATTAAAGATAGTGGCATTCACCCTTTTCTACTCTGAGAAAAGTCTGTGCTTCATCCTGATTTTCCCTTACCTGTGTGCTGTGTTCCTAAATGTTAATGTTATTTCTCTTGGGCTGAATTCGGGGCTTGGGAAGAGTGGATAGGGCAAGGGCAATTTAAGCCGTTATATGAACATCAGGAAAGTAGGAAGCCTGACAAAACATTCTTTTTTTAGTTTTCTCTCTTTTTTTTTTTATATTTTAAATTGTCATTTTAGGAAACAGACATGGACTGTTGGTCCCAAGCAGCACGACAGACCAAGAGCTTCAACATATCCGCAATAGTCTTCCAGATTCTGTACGAATTCAACGAAATGACTACGTAGCTCTTGTTCATCCAGATCTTGACAGGGTATATGGCTCTAGAACGCTTTTAAATTCATAGTGGATGTATGTGGAATGGCTGCCGAGCTGCAATTTGGGTTTGTAGTTGTTGAGAAATGCTGTATGAAGTTTGACAAGGGCAAGTGTAGGGTCCTGCATCTGGGGAGGAATAACCCCATGTACTGGTACGTGTTAGGGGCTGACCTGCTGGAGAGCAGCTCTGCAGAGAGGGACCTGGGAGTCCTGGTGGACAAGTTGATTGTGAGCCCGCAGTGTTCCCTTGTGGCCAAGAAGGTCTCCTGGGGTGCATCAAGAAGAGTGTGGCCAGCAGGTGGAGGGAGTTCATCCTCCCCCTCTGCTCTGCCCTGGTGAGGCCGCATCTGGAGTGCTGTGTCCAGTTCTAGGCTCCTTCCAGTGTTTGCTTCCAGTTAAAGGTGATGAAGAAATGGGGCTTTGGTGTTAAGAATGCAAAGGGAAAAAGGGGGGATGAGAGGGAGGTAATAGTCTTTGCAGCATATTACATTTTAAATAAGTGTAAAAAGTAAGGCAAGATGGCCAGAGAGGGAGAAATCAAAGTAATTCACAGTGAAAACCTGGAGGGAAAGGAAGTTCTTTGGAGTTATACAGAAGGATATGACAATTTTGTCCCAGTGGTGCAGAACAAAGTGGAGTAAGTGTTTTATAATGAATGAGTAAGCTTTTTATGACTGAATTGCCCGTTGTGAAGGTGGGGGAAGGCTTTTAAAGGGGAGGATCTCAGTTCATGGTTCCATGCAGGAATAGCTTGACTCCAACAACACTGCTTTGCTGAGGACTTTATTCTGTCTTTATGTTTGCAGGAGACAGAAGAGATCTTGGCAGACGTACTGAAGGTTGAGGTGTTCAGACAAACGGTAGCAGATCAGGTGCTGGTAGGAAGTTACTGTGTTTTTAGTAATCAAGGAGGAATTGTGCACCCCAAAACTTCAATTGATGATCAGGATGAACTGTCTTCATTGCTCCAGGTCCCACTCGTGGTAAGGCATTTGTGGGTTTGTGTTTTCTCTTGCCACTCCTTTCTAATCTAGTTTCAGTTTTTTCTACGTCTCGTGGCCTAGATAGTGTTTCCTCTGCAGAGCTGTTCCAAGTGGGAGATGAGGAGAAGACTTGAACAGGGCAAGTTTTCTCTGAGACATTTTCCCTGTCTTTTCTGAGTCTGCATAAGCTGGTTAGCACCTTTAGTTTGCTTCTGAACCATTGCTCTGCTGGGATTATGCAAGTTGATTCATACAGAATGTGAGATTGTCTGTGGTTTGTCCAAAGGCAATGTTTAAAAAAATTAAGTAATAACTCCTGTGTCCGCTCAACTGGATTTGTGAATTTCACAATTGCTTTGCCTTTATGCTTCCTGCTTGTTGGATTTTGTTTCACTGAATGCCACACAATTTTCTCCCCAGAGATTAAAGGCTGCCCATTAATCTTTTTATCCGAAATCTTTATCACTTTGTTGATGGCAGAAGGTTTAATATTTTCAGGAGTGTGAGTTGAGTCTTTCCACTAAAGACTTGTAATAAGAACGCGTAACAAATGTGTTGCTGTCAGCATATCCTCTTAACTCTTGCCACTTTGTTTTTGCCAGGCTGGAACGGTGAATCGTGGCAGCGAGGTCATTGCGGCAGGAATGGTTGTAAACGACTGGTGTGCCTTCTGTGGGCTGGATACAACCAGCACTGAGCTCTCCGTCATCGAGAGTATCTTCAAGCTGAATGAAGCTCAACCAAGTACCATTGCTACCAAGATGAGAGATTCCTTGATTGACAGGTAAGGAACGTCCAGGTCATGATCAAAACAGGCAAGATTTTACTATAAAATGAGCTGGTTTTGGTTTTTTTTTTTTTTTGTCTAATTATTCACTCTATTTTATTTTTTTACTTCCTTTTTCCTTTTGTTGGGTTACTGACAACAATTGCCTCATTGCAGAAGGGTTTGTTTCCTTGTAGCTGATGAGCCATATTAATCCTGTATGAAAAACGTAAGGGTATTTTTTTGTTGCAGTTATAATACTTTTTGTGAGAAATAGTATTCAACTTTCAGGTACTTTTTTTCTAGCTGTTCAGTGCTTAGCTATGACACGAATGGATTTTTTTAAGCAAATTTTGTTTTAAAAGTGAAAATGCCAGTGATGTTGCTTGATGTCTTGGCTTTTGATTGTTGTAACCCATAAAATTATTATTTCAAATGCCTGCTACAACCATTTCTGGAGCTAAAAAGACTTTGGAGCTTGTCTGCTGCTGCCTTAAATCTTTTTACTTTAAAGCTGCTACCTTAAATATTTTTTAAGCCTTTTTTGTCAAAGTCTTTATCCAAGTTACCTTTTAATGGGAGGCAGGTTTTCTTGTTTTCTGCCTGGACTCATAGTGGTATAGGACCTTCCCCATTCGTGACTGGATGAGGGGAGGGCAGTGGATGTCGTCTACCTTGACTTCAGCAAGGCTTTCGACACCATCTCCCACATCATCCTCGCAGGCAAGCTTAGGAAGTGTGGGTTAGATGTCGTATTAATGCTTATCCCAGGGGGATGGGAACAGTCTTTTTCCAGTGGTGCCCGGTGACAGGACAAGAGGTAACAGGCACAAACTGGAATATAGGAAATTCCATCTCAACCCGAGGAGGGGCTTCTCTGCTGTGAGGGCGGCAGAGCAGTGGCACAGGCTGCCCAGAGAGGTGGGGGAGTCTCCCCCTCTGGAGCCATTCCAAACCCGCCTGGACGCCGTCCTGTGCCACTGCTGGAGGTGCCCCTGCTCTGGCAGGGGGTGGCACTGGGGGAGCTCCTGGTTGGCCCTGCCAACCCCCACCAGTCTGGGATGCTGTAATGTAAGCAATGTTTTTTATGAGGTTTAGGCATGCATATAGATGAATGTCCTATGTGGACTTTGCATGGGCTTTCATCTGATTACAACTCTTACGATAGTTGCTGTGGTGCTAGGGGTGTGTTCTTGAGCCACCTAGGCCATTGTAACTTAGAGGCTGAGTTCTCAGTTATCATAGGAACGTATGGGAATGGTTTATGGCATAAGGAAAGAATAAGGAATTCCTTGAATTAAAAACCCTTTGAAAGAGTTCTTTGCTGTGCCTTCACAGTTCCTGTATAAAGGCTTGATGTCTCTGAGCATTACAGAGCCATAATTAAACTTGCTCTGAGCTTTTGATAACTACTTAGACCAGGCTGAGCGTACCTTTTGCTTTTGCCAGCTTGGCAAGTCTGTTCTTACTGCTGGCTGTTAGCAGCAGCTAGGTCTGCTTCCCTGTTTTCATAGAACCTTATGGTCTAGGAAGGGAAATTTCTACTGGGCCTTTGTAATTGGAGGTTGAGAACTGACTGTACTGGTGTTTTGAAATGCCTTCTGCGCTCCCTGGTGTGTTCGCTAAATCTCCTTTCTGTTTTATCTTTTTAGCCTGACATGAGCAGTGCTGGTTCCTGCTTTCCAGAAAGCTCCTAAGGAGTGAAGTGTCAAGCTGCACTTCGGATTACAGACATCTGGACCTTCTGATGTTGTTTCTTCAGGCCAAGCCCAAGGAAGAGGCTACAAACCCAACTTTTTGTAGTGCTTTGTAAACTTAGTATTATTACAAAACCTGTCAAATAACATACATAAGTTACAATTAAGGAATGCGGTCTATACCTTTGCTGATGTTTTCCAGTTCTTCAGCTGTGTTTTTTTGTTTTGTGATGCTGACTGAGACCCTCAAATTAGCCCACAATATTTACTCTTGTGGCTGGTGATATTGATCACTGGAGATTATTTTGTCTTAAATAATGCATCAGTGTTCTGCTGCACAGCAGTCTGTTTCGGCACGTACATGGCACTGCCCTCTCTTTCCACACTCTTGCTAAAGCCTCTTGTATGTCCAGTACCAAAAAGATAGTAGTTTACTTGCCACAAAATCATTCTGAAGTCATCACCTGCTTTCTTGCCCTAACTTGCAGCTATTCCCACAGGGCCAGTGATTCTGAAATGATCAGCTCTGATTAAAACTGGTATTTCTCAGAGTCAGTCCAGGGGCTTCTAACAGCAGCAATGTGTGACTGCCTCTGGAACAGTGGTATTTGATCGGTTATTGGCAGACGCCCGGTGGCATGTGTGCTGCTTCTGAGGCATCTGCCAGAGAGAGCCCAGAAAAGCACGCTACTGCCCATGGGCTTAAATTTGTTCTGTAGAACAGTTACCCACCTACGCTGGGAAACTCTTAGAAGTCAGCAAGTCAAAAAAGTACTAAACCACCTCATCTTGAGTTATCTTGGTGACAAAGGTTAAGTAACACGGTTCTAACCAGTCATTCCATTCAGTCAGATGTTAAAGATTGGGAGCTTGCTAATGAAGAGCTCTGCCTGTGTCAGGGAGTGGTGATGGTGAAAAGGAGCTGTAGATCCTGCTTTCAGGTAGAAGTCTAATTTGTTTCTAAAAAGAGCTCACTGATCTTATTTCAGTTGCTTTTCTTCCGCTTGACTGTTAAAAGTATACTGAAGGCATAGAAATGTCTCCACTTCCCATCCTAAGGGTGTGTGGAAGCTCCTCACTTGTTTCCATCCCGCTGCGTTACTCTTGACTGAGTTCTGAGGAGAGAGCTGCCTCAGAGGCAGTGTGGGCAGAGCTCTTTTTTTTTTTGCCCTTGTGCTTCAGGCTTTGTAGAAAATTAAGTAAACTTCCATTTTTGTTTTTACTGTCTGGATGTTTAGGGAAGGTTTTGATTGATTAAAGGTTGCTCCTTAAACTTCTAAATAAAGATTGCCATAGAATCGTAGTGGTCCTGCCACGTGGTCTGTCTAGAACGGTAACTGGAAGGTGGCAAATGCGAGATACCTGTTCAAAACAAGGGTTTCTCAACTAGTGAGATGGGCCTATGTATAAGGAAAACAAACTATTATAAAGAATGGAATTGGTAGAAACATGGATATGTGATACCATGAGAGAGCATAAACTCTGTGTTTTAATGGCAAGTCATGTCTTACAAGACCTGTGGAGTTCTTTAAAGGAGTCCGCAGGGATGTGGAGAAGGTCTGTTGTAATGCTATTTGTATTTCCGAAAGGCATTGGGCAGGCTTTTATGCCAAAGGCTTTTAAGGGCCCTGGGTGAGTGATGCCATGGAATGAGAGGGAAGCCCTTTTACATGCTCGAGGCTGGGGGAAAAACTCAGAGTAAATGGTTAGAGTTTCACAGGGAGTCTCACAGGGAGCTCTGTGGGAGCCACAGTGTTCAGCACTATTGCGTCCTGTTTAGGAAAGGCAGCGGATTAGTGCAGGGAAGTCTGCCCACGCTGACTTACTCTGACTAGTAAGGATGAGGACTGACTCAGCAGTTGATAGAAAGGTAAATTCAGTGCAGCTGAACATGAAGTGAAACATACTGTGGTTAAGAATCCAAATTTTACCTGTAGTGATGACCTCTGAGCAGTGCAAGAACAAATTCTTGGCCTGAAGGTACATATTTGAACGAAGACATGTGCTCAGTCATCAGTAACAGTCAAAAAACCAAACTGAATGTTTGGAGTGAATTAAGAAAAGAAAGCCCAAACAAAGCATCGTTATCTGTAAATCCATGATGCATCTTTATCTTAAGTATTATATGTAGATTAGATGTGAGTGTTGCACAGTGGTTGCCAAGCTTTTCTGCAAATACATATTTTGGGGTAATGCTTATCTGCTTTGTTGTTCATTACATTTTGGTTCTTCTGTAAACTAGGAACTCCCAAAGGAACTGGGGGAAAGGAGGAGTGAGATGCTCGTGCTATTGCCGATTCCTTCCCGTGAGAACCTGCCTAGCAGTGTCGGAGCTTGCAGGTGCAGGGCCATGAGGAGGAGACCATGAGAACAATGGCGTGCAACAGCAAGGGAGAAACGACAGCTCAGGTGAAGGGTTACAGAAAGGCAGAATTGCCAGTGGCCCGCCCTCAGCATTACACAGCTTGAGGCACTTAAAGCACGGTGCAATGCTTGGCTGACCCTTTTTATGCGCTTTATCTCAAAGGTGGCACTGTCCAGTGGCGATGCCAAAAGAAGGTGTTAAGGAATAGTCAGTCAAATCAAGTCGTATGTCCCCAGTGTTGGGTGTTGCTACTGCCAGTTCTCAGGATTCTGAAGAATGAAATCGGTGAACTGTGGAGCCCCGGGTTCTGTACGATGGCTGCGTATCGCCTTTGCTGTCGGGCAGTGGAAGGCAACATGTGACTTCATGGATTACGAAGGGTTGCAGGAACGATCTGAGGAACTATAGCGCATTTCAGCTGTGTTGGACAAGTGTGTGTGATACTATGAGACAGGTGGGAGTCAAGCCCCGGGATGAACATGACAGGACAGAGAAGCATTATCCAGAGGTTTTGAGGGAGGAATGAATGTCTCATGACGCAGGGTTCAGTGAAGAACTCACAGGGTGTGTAGCTTTGGCTGCCATAGTGGGCTTTAATGTCCAAAAACTTCTGTCAGGATCCTTCACAGAGATTTTTAAAAACCTGAGTCCTCATGGTGTGAGGTGGGAGATCCCCTTGAGGTTTAATGGCTAACAAGAAGTTAGGAACAACTAATCTTTCTTACAATGAAGGACCAGCTCTGTTCCGACTAGTGATTGTGTAACCCAGCACATTTCTAACTTACCTGGAAAAATGAGCCTACTTTACTGGTGATGAAATTATTCATAGTAGTCAAAACCAAACAGAAGCAGAATGTTGAGTGCAGTGTAGTGTATGTGGTGGGCCACTCGCCGGAGGGGCTGCGACTGCTGTGCTCCAGGTAAACGCGTGCCAGGACTCCACTCTGGCTGTACGAATGGCCCGTACTGCTGGGCGGTGTGTGTCACACTGGGAGCACACCAGGAGGAGCCTCTTGCTTAGGGAATTTGAGTTGAATAAGCACTGCTGTTCCCTGCTCCCCTGTGGTGGCAAAATGTCCTGGTGCCGCATGTCTGGACGGTGACCGCCTGTCCATGGGGATGCTTTAGCCATGCTGATGGGAGGCAGAGCGGGTCGATACTCTGCTGTCGGGTGCTGTGTTTCTGTAGCATAATCCAGGATGCCAGCAAAGAGCTCAGGTGTGGCAATATTAAGGAACTATCCCTTACCCAAATACTGATGTTTGTGCTCGGATCCAGGTGACCCCAGGACTGCACAGGTGCTAATCTCAACACAAGAGAGATGACAGCGGTGCGAATGGGACTCTACTCAGGGAAGGTGGGTCAACCGCTCACCTACCTGCCCCAGCCCCCCCAGTGCCAACACCTGTAATTATACCGGGCTGTTTCTCAGCCCCTTAAACACCTACGCAAATCCCGCACAGCCCTGCAAAGCTCCGGTACGTAACAGCTGCACCTGGAGCAGTTAGAAAAGGCACCAAACTATTTCTCTGCTTCTTTGAAACAGCAGTTTTTTGAGGAAGGCTGAATTTTGGCAGTACGGGGCAGGCGACTTGCCTCCTTGCATCAGGGTGCCTGGCTCCACAAGGCAACGGCTCAGCTTGCTCCAGACCTGTACAGCTCCTAACTCAGTATAGGGCTTTGAACAGACCAAAAAAATCTACCTTTGGGCAGGAAGAAAGAAAATACAAACAAAACCAGACATTTCTCTAGGTTGTAAATTTTTTTTTTTTTTTTTTTAATGATGGCTGTTGGAAGTTGCTCAAAGGTTTGGGCTGTCGCAGTCCCAGAAGAGATGGCAGCGTACAGATGAGTTCGATGTGCCATGTGGCTGTGGCGTTCATAGTGTGCATTCTACCACATACAGAGTACACATAGCAACGTACGGAGTAGCATGTGGGGGGGTGTGTCTAATTAGTAGCTCCGATTTCATTTGGTCCTTTGCACTCCTTCACCCATCATGAGACATTATCACATTTTTTCACTAAAATTCAAAGTTTTGCATCTACTAGTTTCTCACTTATTTTGTAATATGTTTGTAATATTATTTTTTTTAATGTTTAAACACAATAAACAGCTTGGCTACGGAAATCAATTATGGAGGACAAAATACAGTTTGAGACCACGTGTTATGCAGTCCTAGTGGGCTTCGCTAGAAGTATCTATTTGTCTACCCTGCTTCACCATAGCAATATTTGAGCACTGGTTTGAAATTCAGAATGCTGATGATCTTTCTGCTTCTTTGTTCCTCATCATTGTAATGCAGACTATTTTTAGCATGTTTGCCATCCTTGGATTTTTTTTCATAGCTGACATTTTAAAAGCTGTACTTTTTCAATACTAACCGGACATTCTGTGCATTGCACTTCCATTGCACTGAATGAAATTCCGTTATAGGCAGAGGGCTTACGCTAATCACCTGTTCCTTATAGGCAGCGTGCAAAGCAGTTCATGTGCTTGCATGAATGGCACTTAGTGCGGGGCTGGACTTCCCCATTGCATCGCGCTGCTAGCAACTCTTCTTCCACTCTGATTTAACATGGTAGAAATACCAGCATCAACAACAAAATGGACTAAGCTTGTGGTAAGGACACAACATCCTCAACCCTTCACAACTGTAAGAGGGATAAGCAGAAGCTACTGTTGTAGGAAGAGACTTGTGAAAAGTTACTAGCCGAAAGTTCAGATATTTATCTAGCCTTTACCTGATTTTTAGGTCTCTGTCAAATGGGGCTAGTGATGAACTCATTCTACTGTGCGGCATGCTTCCTTTGGTCCTTGCCAAATATTTGCCTGTGAAGAAGTGAGCAAAAACAAAAAAACAGATTTCGAAGGCATACAATGTTTGTAACATCTACAGGGATTGGATTTAGTTTTATAAACAGGCCTAATTCTTACTGTACCTTGACTATTTCAGCAAAATATAATGACAATCTCACTCCAAACAAACATTTCCATTCTCCTGAAACCCAACGTACAAATTCCACAATCTAGTTATACATGCCACGTAACAACAATTCATCTTTTCCCAACATCTTACCGGGGGCAGAGTGCAGTCTGCATCTATACATATTTTTTCAGTATATCGGTAACCATTGGTTCACTCTTTCTTGCTGATGGGAGCTTAAAACAACATCATATGACATTTAAATATTTATTTCATGAATGGCTCCCCAAACAAAAACATGTATTCCCATGATTGTTGGTTTTTTTTAGACCCGATTACTTTATCGTCAGTTTGTCCCAGTCTAGGGCTTGATGTTGCCAGGTAACGTTATGGTGTCTGGTTTGGTGCTTCTTGAGCTGTTGCTCTGCACTCGCGTACCTCTTCGAGTGCTTAGTGGTTCCTCATGCACTGTGCTGAGTGGCGGCGTCGATTAGTTATGAATGTACAAAACATCTGACCAGCAGGTATTGGAAAATCGTATCCAGGTAATTCCCTGGATTTTGTAATAAACTAAGAAGATCTTTTAGAATGGTTCAGCATCGGAATGTCTTCTGCTTACGACACTGAATTGTTCCTGTTCATAGATTTCATGATCTTAATTCATTTATGAGACAGCTATTAAAAAAATGGTTCTGTTCAGAGGTGGTTTAGCTACACTGGAGAATGCTGGGTTTAACAGGGAGCACTGGTGCAGGGAACTGAAGGAAGTTTCCCAGGTCAGTTGAAACCTGTCTTGAAGACTCCGATGTTAGCAGAGTGAGCCTGCGGAGGATGGCACACCGAGACTGACGCGCGGACTGAGGCAGTAAGAAGGAAAGAGGCTCCACACTGCAAGGCTGCCTGTATTTTTTCCAGTTTTCCTGCTTCTTTCGGTCCCAGGCTGTCCAAAACTTGTAGGTCACTGAAGTAGTTTTGTTTGATAGGCTTTAGAATGCATTTTTTTTTTCCTTTTTTTTTTTTTTGTCCATAGTCCTCATCAGATCAATGAGTTGAAATGTGCAGCGGGCTGTGTCATACCCATTCCTGGACAGGTCTTTTGTAATACACAACATTTTGCTGCACCTCTTTGTTTTTAAACTGGAAGATCGTGTATACCAAGACAAGGATACACAGAGACAAAATGCAAGGGATCACAACTGCGATTGCATTGACAGTGCTAGGCACATCGTTTATTGTCACCATAATATCCACATCGTCGTGGGGCAGGCGTCTGTCCTTGCTTCGTTCAACATCCTTCTGGTTACAGCCCATCCAGTCTTTGAGGATTGACCTGGGGTAGCCTGGCTCCACGCTCAGCCTCTGGTTATCGAACTTCCAATACTCCTTCCCTTTGTAAAAGTAGGTATAAACTAGGAGACAAAACAGAGAGCATTTCTTGATGAGCTGTGCTTGCGTGAAGCTGTGCAGAGTGCCCGACAGGCTGGGGGCGGCAGCTGCCTGGGCTAATGAGACACGTTCATTGGGGGCATCCCAAAACCACTGAAAAGTGAAGGCGGTTTTGGAGCGAGGATTTCAAGGAGAAGCCATAACCCTGGCTTGTGGGTGCAGTGTTGCCCACAGGGCACTGTTTCCCCTTGGCCAAGACAAGCTGTGAATACAAAAACCCAACTAAGTAACTTTAAAGTAAGCATTCTGCAGTGAGTTATTTTTTACTAAAGCATCTGTAAATGTGGGCTTGTCATGACCGAGCAATTAACACAACCTGCAGAAGGACAGTGTGTGCCTGGGTGCAACAGTGTTTGGAAGAACCCTCAAGGTTCCTGCTCACCCAAAATCCAGAAGATTTCACCTTTATTAAGGAGCAGTCTTGTCCTGCTGCTAATAAAAGGCTGATGGTTTATGCTACATGTTGTCTGAAGTACAGAATCTCCCCACATGACTCCTTTTCTAATCACTCTCAAGTGATTAGGAAAAAAAAAAAAGGAAAAAAGGAGATGGGAACAGTGGTAAAAGAATTGGGGTTCCTGCATCTGTCCTCCAGCCTGGCCAGCTCCCACCACGGTCCTCCAGCCCAGCCCTCCAGCCCTTGTCTTGCACCACAGCCCCAAATTTAAGCACGGCCTCAATGGCACAAGCCCCTTCAGTTAGTTCTTTCCCCAACTGGAAGAAGAGGAAGAAATGTTCAAATCAGAGAAAGGAATGTGTTGGAAGGAGCCTCTGGATGTCCAAGCCCCTACTGGGAGCATGTCTAACTCCAAAGTTCATCAGGCAGGCTGGAGCCTGCAGCAGTGGCTGAGCCAGCTACAGATAAGAAACGAGGAGGAAAATCTAAGTTACGGCATCCTCACAATCAGGAAAACTCGGGTAGGGACTGTTGTGGCAGCAAACCCAGAAAAAGTTCCCTTCCCATCCCCTCGAGCTGGCGTTACGATGATGTGGTTGAGCAGTTGAGGAGGTACATGGGTTGGGATGAGGGTCAGGAGGGACCCCAGACCGCGGGTGCTCGCAGGGGCCAGTGTGACCTTAGGACTTCTGAGACTTGATTCCTATCTCCAGAAATATTCAAAACACCCCACATCCAACAACCCAACTCTCATGGCAGACAAGGTGTTACCGATCTAATAGGCGTAATGAGGACAGATACATACAGCCTTCTTTGCTGAGAAACGCTCCCTGGGGAGCCTGAGGGATTCCTCTCCACACAGTGATGGGCTTTGGGTATCCCGGGTCCGTTGCTCTCTTGTCCTCGTTGTACCTCCAGTACCTGTCGCCTTTGAAGAAGTAGGTTTTGCCTACCGGCTCCCAACGCAGAGCCGTGTCGATGCCTTCCCGGGGCAGACAGCTCCCCAGCTCCACCAGACTGTGTGGGTAGCCTGGCTCTGCTGTCACTTCTTTAAAAACCCAGTATTTATCTCCTGAAGATGAATGGGGACACAAACAAAAAACAGATTTGCCTAATTAGTTGAATTGATGTAAATATAAAATAGCCCCAATGAACCACAGCATGCTGAGGACTTCCAGGCTTAACTGGAATTATGTGAAAAAGCTGCTCAAAGAATCACAGAATCACACAGATGGTGGGGGTGGGAAGGGCCCTCTGGAGCTCCCCCATCCCACCCCCCGCCAGAGCAGGGGCACCTCCAGCAGTGGCACAGGACAGCGTCCAGGCGGGTTTGGGATGGCTCCAGAGGGGGAGACTCCCCCACCTCTCTGGGCAGCCTCTGCCACTGCTCTGCCGCCCTCACAGCAGAGAAGTCCCTCCTCAGGTTGAGATGGAACTGCCTATGGTCACCTTTGTGCCCGTTCCCTCTTGTCCTGTCACTGGGCACCACTGAAGACAGACTGTTCCCATCCCCCTGGCACCCTCCCTTGAAGTATTTGTAAGCATTAATGAGATCCCCCCTCAATCTTCTTTTCTCTAGACTAAAGAGCCCCACGTCCCTCAGCCTTTCCTCATATGAGAGATGTTCTAATCCCCTCATCATCTCAATAGCCCTTTGCTGGACCCTCTCCAGCAGTTCCCTGTCCTTCTTGACCCGGGGAGCCCAGAACTGGACACAGTGCTCCAGATGTGGCCTCCCCAGGGCAGAGCAGAGGGGGGAGGATGACCTCTCTCGACCTGCTGGCCACACTCTTCTTGATGCCCCCCAGGATGCCATTGGCCTTCTTGGCCAAAGAAGAGCTCCTGCTCTTCATTTTGACCCTGCAGCCTCCTGACTTCATTCGCTGCTCCTCAGCTCTTGGTTTGATAGAGACATTAAACATCCCTTTCCCATTTACCTTCTGCAGCCCAGTCACAATTTCAAAGCCCTCTCTCCTGCCCTGTCTTTGCCATCCCTCATTCTGACTAGGGAGCTCCTTGCAGGAGGTCAGCCCGTAGTTTTCCATCACTTCTGGTGCCTTTCCCTGAGCCTTCTCAAGTTTTAGTACACTTTACTGAGCTGAGGGACTGAAGCTACAGACATAAAACTCAGAAGAGCCGGTAGTGTGTTTTTGTACGGGGGCACACCAACGCTTTCCAGCCACTCTTCCTTGCTCACAACTTGCTCTCAAGTGATAGATCCTGTTCAGATGCTGTCACGGCGCAAGGAGGTAATGTGGGCCCCAGCATAAAGTCCATCATTTTCTCTCTTTAGGAGACAATTGTCCAGAAATGTGGTTTGGGAGCGCCCTCCAACTGGAAAGGTTGTAATGCCGGATAGGACTGATAGACTGCCACTCCCTGGGAAACAGGAGCGAATTAGGACCTTTCCAATTGGAGGGCACTCACAGACCGCATTTCTTGACAACTGTTATCCCATGGAAGCCAACTTCCACTAATCAATATTAGCTTTATACAGAGCTCATCCTGGCGAGGCCAGCCCACGCTAAACTGTATTTTAAGGATTAGTGGCTGCTTGAAGTATCCCCCGGGAAAAGGACAAGGATGCAGCGTACCTGTTCTCACCCTCTTCACGCCATAATAGGCGTGGGATGTGGGGCAGCTGTGGTAGGGTTGTACTGAGATGTACTGTACCTTTGAAGAAAACGAATTTTCCATCAGACCGCTCGTAGGCTGCATCAATCTTTGCGGGGAGGCCTTTCCAGAACTGCTCGATTTGCATGGGATAGCCCTCCTGCACTCGGTTGTTGCGCAGACGCCAGAACCAGCGATCCTGAGAAAACCAGAAGCGTCTTCAGACTAAGTATTTTTATCTTGCAGTCAAATCAGGCTGGGCGGCCAGCATCAACCATTACTAATCCCTGCCTAGGCCCAGTAACCATTACAGACAGAAGTCCTGGCTCAGGTGACAGCTCCAGCCCAGCCCAACACTGTCTCCAGTGAGGGAAGCGCTTCGTAGGGAAGATGGCAGCCAAAAGGGCGAGAAGTTGATTGCTGGTGCTGTGAAAAAGGGTGGAAAGAAGGAGAGGAAAAAGGAGCAGGGGGAAGCAAGTTCATAGTTATAAGCGTTAGGAACTCATTTGGGAGTGACCTCTCTGCGTGTCTGGTCACTGAGTTGTCACCATTGTCCCGGTACAACTGGTGCTCAACTATCAGACCCCATCCAGCCTTAACATTACCTGCTGACAACGTCCAAAGGCACAAAGGAGTCATTAAATACCCCTTTAGATACAAGATCATTAGTTAAAGCCATAGTGGATGCTCAGGGATGAGTAAGAGCAGGACAGAGCCTGTGAGACCTCTCCCAGACACTGTCCCAGCCTTCAACTGTTTTCAGGTCAGGCACTTTCTGCAACTGATACGGTTTGTCCATTTAATGACCTTCAATAAATCCCTCTCCACGTTCACACCCATTGGGCAGAGTGAAAGCTATAGGTATTTTGGGAATGGGACCACGGATTTCCCTATTCAAGGCACTCCAACATGGGTTATTGAGCAAAGCCTCTCCTGCCTCCCTGGCTGTAGTTCACAAGCAAGGTTGACTCGAACTCCTCGAGAGCTTCAGGTAGGCTGAGAGCTCCCCGAAGCCCAGGGTTTGATGCGTGCCATCTCTGGAGGCAATGGGGCTTAGTCCCTGGTTAGGTACTGGTATCGCTTTCCGGCTTTACAGGTGGTTCCTCTCTGAGCTTGATGGTGTCTGAATTCTCTGCCAGTGTATCCAGTTCACATGTTGGTGCACAGCCTGCCTGGGCATTTTGTGAATCCCATCACGCACGGTTTCCAAATATTTCAGAGCAAATCTACTTACAGTTCCTGCTAATACTGCTCATTCATCAGCCCCAGAGGAATAGAGCTATTTTCACAGATATTTCAAATCTCACTACCTGATACTTCTATTAATCTTTTCCAGCAATAAAACTAAAGGCAGACTCATGGCTAGGCAGGAATTCTTAGTACCTTGAAAACAAACATTTCTCCTCTAAAGAGAGCCACAGTGTTGAAGTTGCCATCACAGATGTTTGGTTTCGTGCCAGGAGGGGACGGCCTATCACCCAGAGGAGGACTAGGAGGTCTTGGCTGTCTCTCGTGTTTTCTTTCTGAAGTGGAGTGAATTCTGCGAACAGGAAGAGTCGGTAAAGGCCTGGTTGGCTCCAGGGGCTCAATAGGAGGACCTAGAAGTGAAAAGAAAAAGGTTTAGCAAAGTGGACAAGTTTGAATTTTCTGTGCTTCCCTCATAGGTTGTAAAAGGCAACGGGCTGGATGAATGGCACTGCAAGGAATTTACATACTCCTTATGCAGAGCTCATTCCCTAGAAATGGGGAGCAGAACGAGATGCTTCCACGCATGAAAGGTATCCCAAAAACAGATCAGCGATAAGAACTGAAAAAGAGACGGTGTGTTTTTGCAGGTCTTTCCAAGGAGCCTGGAGCTAAAAGGAAGGAGGAGCCACACCAATCATGTTCCCAACTGAAATGAAAGGTAATAAGCCTTAAATATTTAATAGACCATTAAAACAAACAAAAAACCAAAAACCAAAAAACCCAAAACAACAAAAAAAACCAAAACCCAAAGCAAACCCAGAAAAATATCAGGATGTGAAAAACAATGCTACAATCTAAGGGCAACTGCTGGGGAATTTAGAAATTAGAAAGCAATTACGTTATTACAGTTTAGTCACCAATCTTTGCTATCAGAACACCATGGGCACTCTGATGAACAGCCGTGACAAGGGAGCATGCTCTCATTTGAATGATGCCCCCCACAAGCACAGCTCCCCTCTTCGATCCGTACCCAGCTCAGCTTTGAGATCTGCTTTTAAACTCACTCTGCCATAGGACCATTTCATTAACAGTTAGTGATAAAATCTGGACCAAATCTAATTAAAAGAGTCATAGCTTTCTTGCTGCTTCTCAGAGAAGGCCACAAGTCAGTACGGCAATAAGCAGAAGGCTACGAGAAGCAAGAGATTTTGGCAAGTTTTATATCTGATGTAATCAAATGGGATTTGATTATTTATTTCCATGGATTACGGTTTCAATCTCTTTCTGAACAGTGCTGTTGAAGGGGCTACGTGGAGAGACTGCAGGGCAAACCTCTGCCAGAGGGCACAATGGGGCTGACTGTGACTGTGCTCTCTGTGTCCCTCTCCTGGGGGTCCAGCAGCACTGCTGGTGGGCTTCACACCAGCCGGGATCACGGTGCAGCGGACGAGGCTCAGCCTCACAGGCTGAGAGTTCCCCTGTTGCGGGTGATTGCCTTGCCCATAGCCAGGGAGGGAATTTACAGGTAAGGATTTAGATACCCAGGGAGGCTCCACACCTGTGGGATTAGAAAAGGACTTTTTTTGCAGATAAATGTTTTGAACTATGCTGCCTAAAACGATGGCTACGGTGCCCAAGTGCCCACGTCAACTTAGCTCTTAAATATTACATTTTCAAAGGGTTCCTATAATGAATGAGTGCTTAACACATCCTGGAAGGGTGATTGGCTTAGAGAAAATCATCACTGCGAGTGACCAAGACGTCACCAGAGAAAGCCATCATATCTAACTGTTATTAAGGTTCTAACGATAAGAATCTTGTGTGTGGTTTCACGGCTATTATGTTCAGAAAGGACCACTTAGACAATGTAGTCCAACTTCCCGCAGTACCAGGCCAGGACCCTCCCCCTGCGAGTCCTGCGATGGGTCCAGTGTTTCTGGTGCAGACACAGCACATTTGCCGATCTCAAGCTGTAGAAAATCCTCTATAATGCACAGCAAATTGTTCCAATGATTAAGCCCCGACACTGCTAAAGTCTGTGTCTTACCTATTGTCTGAGTCTGTGCACCTTTAGCGTCAGCATTTTTTTTATCTATCTCTAGTGTCTCAACATTTAATCATTTACAGCTCTTGATGAGGATGCTTTTTATATTCTCCTTTATGAGCTAAATAGACCAGTTCCTTCTGTGTGTTGCTGCAATGTCTTTTAGTTTTAAGATCTTGAGACTTACCCTTACAGCTCTTTTCTAAAGCTTTTCAAATGGGTGACTTGTCCTCATAGTATGTTATTTTGTGCCATATGCAATTTTTATTTACTTTTATTCCAGAACTTTAATAAAAGACATCAAATATTGCTCATCACAGAAATCCTTTAGCTGAGGATTCTCTGTTGACAAGTATTCTTGGAAAGCTGAACCACATGAACTAGATAAAAATATACTGATTCTGTGTATTTCTCATCCCCCTCCACTCTTAGCTGTTCAGTGCCCATATCTTAGCAGACCATAAAATTCTTCTAACTAAAATTCTTTAACTGTGATACTACCACTGCTAGCAATCTGTGAATTTTCCCCAAAATGGTATGCAGCGATGGTCTGCAGGCAGGGTGGGACCCCCTCGTTAGCCAGGCAATATGGGTGCATCCACCTTAGCCTTTCGGTTCAGCTCAGGAATGTAAAAACCAGTTCAGCTGGGTAAAGAACTGGCTGGAAGGCTGGGCCCAGAGAGTGGTGGCGAATGGAGTGAAATCCAGTCGGTGGTCGGTTACAAGTGGTGCTCCCCAGGGCTCAGTGCTGGGGGCGGTTCTCTTGAATATCTTTATCAATGACTTGGACGAAGGGATCGAGTGTACCCTCATAACTTTGCAGATGACACCAAGTTAGGCGGGAGTGTCGACCTGCTGGAGGGTAGGATGACGCTACAGAGGGATCTGGACGGGCTGGATTGATGGGCTGAGGCCAATGGTGTGAGGTTCAACAAGGCCAAGTGCCGGGTCCTGCATTTTGGTCACACCAACCCCATGGACGCTACAGGCTTGGGGAAGAGTGGCCAGAAAGCTGCCCTGTGGAAAAGGACCTGGGGGTGTTGGTTGACAGTCGGCTGGGTATGAGCCAGCTGTGTGCCCCGGTGGCCAAGAAGTCCAACACCATCCTGACCTGTATCAGGAATAGTACGGCCAGCAGGACTGGGGCAGTGATCGTTCCCCTGTACTGGGCACTGGTGAGGCTCTACCTCGAGTACTGTGTTCAGTTTTGGGCTTTTCACAACAAGAAAGACATTGAGGCACTGGAGTGTGTCCAGAGAAGGGCAGCAGAGCTGGTGAGGGGTCTGGAGGACACGTCCTGTGAGGAGTGGCTGAGGGACCTGGGGGTGCTCAGCCTGGAGAAAAGGAGGCTGAAGGGAGACCTTCTCGCTCTCTACAGCTCCCTGAAAGGAGGGGGTAGTGAGGGGGGGGTCGGTCTCTGCTCCCAAGTAACAAGCGATAGAACAAGAGGAAATGGCCTCAAGTTGCACCAGGGGAGGTTTAGGATGGGTATTAGGAAAAATTTCTTCACAGAAAGGGTTGTTAAGCATTGGCACAGGCTGCCCAAGGAAGTAGTGGAATCACCACCCCTGGAGATATTTAAAAGACGGGCAGACGTAGGGCTCAGGGACAGGGTTTAGTGGTGGGTTTGGCAGTGTTAGGCTGATGGTTTAACTCAGTGATCTTAAAGGTCCCTTCCAACCTAGACAATTCTATGATTCTATGTGCTTTTGAAGAGGTGTGCTATCATGTGTAATTTCTGTGCTTTGATTCACACCAAAGTTCATGAAATGCATTCTTTTTGGACAAAGCTAAACTTGAAGATGCACTTCTGGAGTGCATCTAGCACACTGCAGCTGTGAACAGACATCACAGGGCACAGCCAGAGATAATCCACAATAACTACCCCCTTCCCAGAAGTGCATAGTCCCCAGCACTCTACGGAACACCACCCCTAAATACTGCTGTATCTACAGATGTGCCACTCTTATTCTTGCTAGCAGCCACAGACATTGTTTGCTGATACAGCCATAGGCAACACTGTGGTGTAAAGCGCACGGGCTGGGCAGAGGCGTCTCCTCCAAGGAGCGGTGCGCGAGCTGGCACTTCTGCTCAGGCTGGAAAGCTCAGGGAGGTGGGATTGAGTTGGTGCAGTGGGATATGATGCAGGGGAAGGGATGGGAAGGGGAAAGAAGGTCCCAGACAGGTCTTACACAAAGAAAGGCAAAGTTCTGGTTCGTTCAGGTGGGACGTGGGACCAGTGTTCAGCTCCTGCTTTGGCGAATTAAAGGAGCAGGAATCCGGTAACCTGTTTCGGATGCCAAAAATGGCACTTGGTGCCAGTTATAGTATCTGGGTAAATTAAGTTTGAAAACAAGCAATTTACGTGCTTGGTGAAGATAGGAAATGCTTGCATTGAGGAGCAGTAAGTCTTGGCTGGGACCTAAGCAAAGGAAGCGATAAGCAGTGACTTACTGCACACTGCAGTCTCATTACACAGCACTGGGAGCCCTTCGCTCCTGTGCCGCTGTGCACGTGGCTTTGGGTGGATGCGTTTGGTAAATAACATTGAAAAAACTCTAATGCATGTCCTACATGACAGGATTCCCCCGCCAACAGACTGATAGAAGGAGCATCTTTCTAAACGAAACTATAGGATGTTGCTACAGAGGCACAGGAGAGGCGTAGCTGTTCGTTCCCTCCCCTTTGCAAGAGGCTAATGCTGCCGTGCACTGACCAAATCAGAGATGCATTTGCCATATATGGATCAGAAAAGCCTCTTAGTGCTCAGTTTAATTGGTACAGTGGAGCAATTTCATCAGACAGCTGTTTGGTAGTTTGCAGAAGACGGGCGCCAGTGCCAGCACGGGACAGAGATCCCTGTGTTGTGAGAGGCAGCTAGAAGCAAATTCACAACGTGACTGTAGGGAGGACTCCGAGGAGTGGCAGTGCCTTTAAAGAGGGTGAGATGTGTGGCCATCTGCAATGCAGAGGCACACCTGCTGTCCGAGGGAATTGTCTGGGAGGGACCCAAGAAGTCACTGTGTGTGTGGTACGTATTCAAACCACTCGCTGGAAGGACACGGAGTGCGAAAGGGAGCGATTGCCAAGTCGGGACAGTTCTGCTTCTCAGATGCAGCAAACGGACAGAGATACTCAAGTCAACAGCAGTTCTGGATTTCCAGAAATAACAAGCCCAAAACTCCACATTTTGAGAGAAGAGAGCAAGAATAAAGTTTTATAGAGATGACCATGAGCAGTAAGATGAGGACATGACACCATTAGTTTTCCCCCCTCTCTTAAAGGAAAAAAAGGGTGAGATAGGAGTAATACCTAAAGAAAATTATGATGAATGTGTCTGATGGGTCACAAAGCCACACAGAATCTGATAGTAAGGTGCAGCATAGGGACTACAGTATTGTGGTCATATGCTAGGAATTTAACATCTCATGCATGATCTTAGTTACCAAAGATTCACTCTCTCTTCACAAGTGAGGACCACTCGTACACGGTGCAGGACAGCAGTCATGTTCTACTCTCTCACATTCAACTTAAGTGCCCAAACTCTGTCACAGTCTTCTGTAGACAAGAGGAAAGTTAAAAGAGCACCTACAATCCAGGGGACCAACTGTAAAGGTTTTAATTAGCCCTAAGATGCCACTGAAACAGAATGCAGTAAACTTGGAAGGCAGAAGTTGGACACACTGTGGTCAGGACGGTGCAAATCAGCAACGATTTAGGTGAACTCGAGATCTGCATTAACTGAAACATTTGCTAGAGCAGTGGAGACAGATGACAACCAGGCCCAACAACGGGAGCTGGGCCACCGTACGCACCCACTGCTTGCGATGGCCAAACTAGCGCTGGAATATTGCTCTGAAGGAGGCACCCAGCACTGACAAGGCCTCCCACTGCTTGGATGCAGACTTTGTCATTTCCCTTAAAATATTCCTGTTACTGTCTTTCCCTGCCAGCCATGGATTTTTCCTTGCTATCTTTCGCTTCTCTTCTTGTTTTTATTCTAATTTATCCTGATTGAAGTCTTGTCTCCTCTTGTGGCTACACAGATTGCCTTTTTATTTTTAATTGCTGCCTTCGCTTTGTCACTGAGAGTGGGGTGGACTTACAGCTAGAGGTGGAAGGTAATCCTGCAGCGATGCACATGCAAAGAGCAGAGGAGCACACATACAACATGAACAACATGAACGGGTCCACGTGCCAGGTGGTCCACAGAAGCGGTTCTGCAGTTAGGGGGATGGAGAGCAGAAGCACAGCCTGGCCATTGCTGAAGAAAGATGCTATCTCATAAGACCTAGGCCTCTTCAGAGCACAACCTGGCTTGAAAGCAGATGACCAGGCCCTGTATAGTTTGCCAATCATTACTATTTCCAGAATCACATCACAGTAACCTGCCTCTGAAACAGATGGCTAAAGGCAGGAAATAACAGGTTTATCAGCAGCAGAGATGACCGTGTGAACAAGAGTCACTTAAGAGTCGCTGGCACCTTGGCATTTATTACAGACACTGATTACACCCACCACTGACAGAACTAACCTGGCAGCACCGCACGCCCATCACAGCCTCTCTCACTACATCTCCCAGCAACTTCAGGGAATCACTCAGAGCAAATCTCTTTCAGAGAAATATTAAGTGGGAGAGGCTATTGTGTGGGTCTGCAATTAGGCTGAACCCAATCACCTAGTTATAGCGTGTGATCCCAGCACCGGAGCCGAACCCACCCCCGGGGCTGAACCTGCAGCCCCTTCCACACGGGAAGGAGGTAAGAAACCTCCCGGAGGTGGAAACTCTATGTTCTGGAGGGAAGCAACTCGCTGGGACTTTACAGACACTGTGTGGAGAAGAAGACTTTCTTCCTCTCTATCACAACCAAGGCAAAGAATGTCAGAAAGCTTTTGGGTCACAGCAGATCACCTTCAGCGTGTGACTTCCGCCACTGGCACTTAGCCTCCTCCCTTCATGCTTCCTCTGTCGCAGACCATCTGAATACCAAGGTGACCTGTGAAGATAACACAGAGAGAGGAGGCATTTAGGAGCCACTGTGTCGATAGTTGAGGACAAAATATAATTGCAGTGTCCTCCTGGCTATTGACAGAGTGTTCCCTCAACTGCACAGCACCTGCCCGGG
Source organism: Charadrius vociferus (assembly GCF_000708025.1). NCBI lineage: Eukaryota > Metazoa > Chordata > Aves > Charadriiformes > Charadriidae > Charadrius > Charadrius vociferus. The sequence goes on from NW_009650082.1 coordinate 1,928,483, forward strand.
GGCTCAGCACCCTGCACGCCTCCGCGTCCCTCGCAGGAGCTCTGCGCCAGCCAGGCGGCTTGCCAAGCCTGCCAGTGCAGAGGACACCCCGTTTCACATCAGGGGAGACAACGATCCACCTGCAAACAACAGCCTGTCTTTATCTTCTTAGTAGTCACTCCAAGAACAAAACTATCATCCAGACTACAGATAAGCAGTTACGCTTTTGAATAACATACTGGGTTTTTTTTGGCAAAAAGCTGAGCTGCGTGCGTGTTTCTGCAGGGCTGCACCAGCTGTCCAGCCGCACCGGAGAGGCTCCTCAGTTTCAAATCAAAATGTACAAGACAAATGAGCCAGGGAGAGTGAGAGAAACCCAGCTGGCTGCTCTGCAGGCTCCAGGGCAGTGGAGAGAGGCCCCTGTTCGTATTAGATGAGCTAGTCGCCAGCAAGCTATCACCTCAGGGAGAAGCGATGGTCCATCCACAACAGCTCAGAGCTCGGGAAGGACCCATTTCCCTTGCTCGCTTGGTAAACCTGTCCACAGAGCACTTTGCACTTTTGGGGTTAACTTGAGCAGTGGAGTGAATTAGCTATTTCCGTTAAGTTTGGGTATCCTTGCCACAGTGCAGACATGCCCCAGCACCCACAGCGTACCCAACAGTTGGGCAGTCGAGGCCCTCGTGATCATCACTGGGTGGCAGGAAGGGTTTCGTGAGCCTTTCTCACGTAGACGTTCTCCTCTGAATGACCACCTGCCACCCAGGTGATAGAGCATTTGCCTGGAAGACAAACGTCCATGGCTGAAATCCTTGCTCTAAGCCAAAGGGAATGCTCTCCTGGGCTCTGTAACGAGGCGATTCACCTTGCAGTTGGGTTCTCTGCTTTGGGTGCGAGAAAACTGGGTCCAAAATCCCCAGGCTTAGGCAGGCAAATGATGAGGGTTTGGGGCTCTGCAAGATGCTCCAGCTGTGGTGCTTGCAGCCCAGTTCCCCTCTGGAAAAAATTTAGGAAGCCTGACATCTGCTCCACTGCAAAACAGATTTTTTTTTATACTCAGAAAGATCTGTAGGATGAGAGAAGTATTTCATGCCCAGCTGTAACATAAAGCAGCATTCCTCCATCAGCTGAGAAACCTCCCAAGAGAGGCGGGCTCCCCCTCAGCTCCCCCTTCGTCAGGAGGCACCTGATCAGCTCCCTCCTCACACCCCATGTGTGCAGCTCCAGGGCTGACGTGGGCATGGGTGAGCCCCTGTGGCATGGCAGAGTCCTCCAGGTGTCAAGTAGACCCCAAGGACAGCGCCGGGAACCAGGCGGTTACTCCCTGCCTGTTTTTTGGAGGAACGGGAACGGAGACCTGGCATACGGCAGGTGAGAGTCAGTGGATGCACCAGAGAGGGAGTCTGGTACTTCCTGCTGGGTCCAGCAGAGTCTCTGGTCAGGAGGAAAGGTGCAAATGAAGGGATGCAACACGGAGCGGGAGTCTGGTATCTCTACAACATGCCAGAGATGTGGCACCAGGGCAGATCCCTCCAGCTCTCTTACTGCCACACATTTTCCTTTCTCTGCCCTCCTACGAGCACAGCACCATGGGACACGGCTCCAAAAGTCCCAGATCTTGCAGCTTCCACAGGTAATGTATTGGATGTTACTTTATTCTCTTCCCACGTTCAAGAGGACATTATCAGAAAACAGTCCTATGCCTAATGTTTCCAGGTGCTGCACGACAGCAAAGCTTGCTCTGACGGTCCCGTTAACAATGTAGTGTCACCACACGAAGCATTTTGCACCAGGTCTTTCTGCTGTTTTGTCACAAGCCATCGCACACGTACACGTAGGTTACAAGGATGTGGGATTGCTCTGTGGGCTGCCATTGGGAAAAGGTGAGGGAGGTTCTGAAACCCGTACTTGCCGCACAGGAGTAAGGAGGCCAGCAGAAGGTGCTATTTGCTCATAGACACTGTGCCTCCCTGATCCCCTGCTCCTGGATGTCAGAGCTGGTGTTTAGTTCCTTGGCCAGGGGCTGGTGTGGTTTCATGACCACCCTGGACCCCAGCCCTCATGCGATGCAGCATGTCCACCGACTGGGAGCTGCAGAAAAGCTGTGTGAGGTTCACACGGCCTCAGTGGGATTTGGGAGGACCCAGATCCCTGAAGTTGTCTCCAGGCTTAATGATTTGGTCTATCTTTGAGTGATTAGGAGACCTTTCCTTTGTGACCTTAGGCTTTGAAAGGGCCTTGAAGGTAATAATGCTATACCAGCTCCAAGCATCTGAGTGGACGTGAGTTTTCCTGCTCCTCAGGGACAGTGTCAGAAGAGTTGCTCCTAACATGAGAGGATGCTTCACAGCCTACTGCAAAAGGGTACTTGGGGCAGGAGGTGAAGAACAGGAGATCCAGTGCTGAAGGATGATCAGTTCAGGCCGTGTGACAAGGCCATGGCTGAGTATGTCTCCCCTCTCCATCTGCACTGTAGCTGCACGCAGCCCTGACTCCAACACTAGCAAAAGTAATGTGCTCCTGGCAATCCTGCTTTAGCAGGGGACTTGGACTAGATGATCTCTAGACGTCCCTTCACACTCTGAAAATTCTGTGATTCTGTGATTCTGTGATTCTGTGATTCTGTGATTCTGTGATTCTGTGATTCTGTGATTCTGTGATTCTGTGATTCTGTGAAAATTAAAAGAGGCAGTCAACTTAACAGGATATCCAGGGGACCTACACAATGGTATTATTTCCGGCTTAATTCCTTCCTGGGCATGTCATCTGTGACATGGGCACATACGAACAGTGCGAGATATCCTTCTGGAAAAGACATGTAAAGAACAGTCATGATCCTTGCCTCATTTTGTCAAGGAACATGCTACCAGAAGTGCCCATCAGAAGATGGAAATACTGCTGACTTGTCTTACAGTCTACTCTGCCACGCACAGTGAGCTGCTGGCCTTTTCGTCGTTAGCTCATAAGTGGAAGTAACATTTTAAACAATGACCTTATACTAAGCAGCCGGAAGCACAAACAAGAGTTCACATCACCTCCTGCCTCTTCAGGTGAGTTTTGAAATAAATCCAGCAGAAAATAACTTGGTAATTCAAGAAATCATTATATGACAGACTAGACACACTTCTTATTCTAATGGATAAACACAGACACAACGTAAAAATACATTTGAAACACATCATTCTCAAAAGAAGGAGACAAAATGGACTTAAGCTGCAGTAGAGCTTCTGTTCCTTGTTCTAGCAACTTCAATGGAATGAAAAATCAGAAGTCATAATTGAGTTTGTTTTTAAAAAAGGATGCTACAGGCAAGACAGTGGCTCTATGATTTGTTTTGCATAGTAAGTTCCTAAATAATACATACTGACCACATGCTGCTGCAGTGTAGAGAATGTCAAAGCAGCAAGAAAGCAGGAGGTTTTGCTTTTTGGACAAGTGCTCTAGGCTTTTGGCATTCCCAAGGCACAACAAAGCAGACTGGCACTGTGGAAATTAAATGCATTAGTTGAACGTTCCTGCTAAAACTACAAGAAGGATATTTCAGCAGTCCCTTCTCCGTTGTAAGAAGCTCAGCTGAAAGGATGTGTTCTCATATCTTCAGTTCCAGGGAGAAACGCAACCTGCATTTTCTATCTTTTCTTTGTGAACCACAAGAGTAAAACCTAGTTTTAAACTCAATGTTAGTTTTTAGACTGTAACTCTGTGCTAAGGGCTGAAATCTCTACCTGGGGAATCAAAGCTCCTCCTTCTCCCCGCAGGAATAGCTGTCTCTACAAGTGCCACACCATCTCCCAACCCGCTCCGGTTCAAAAGCCTCAGAGAGGAGCCTTGCGTGATTATTCCACAATAGTCAACAGACAAATTCCTAATTACAACCTGCATCAGGTAGTAATTAATTTACACTGCTTTTTTTTTCAAGCCAAGTTAAAATTTTAAGCGTAATATATCGCATATAGAGAATCTTAACATAGTCCGTGGCTGAAGTTCAATGTCACTCCGTAAGTGCAGTGCAGTGGCGGTGCTGCCAAGCCGCAGGCAGTGCAGCGCTGAGCTCTCTGCTCTGTCGTAGCTGTGCACAAGACGCTGTGCAGTGCTCTCACAAACTGTCAGGGCCCTGAGCACGCTAGTAGGTCTTAAAGGCCCTGGCCAGTGTCACCCAGTACCTCCACCCCCACCCACATCCCAGGAGCCCCATTCCAGCTCAGCCCTGGGCACCGCGTCCCCTCCCAGGCAGTGCGGGGGCAGCGCTGGTCCCCAGCTCAGCCACAGCTCATACTGGCTTCACCCCCCACACACGTGAAGAAGCGTGGCTGGCAATTCCTTATCTGCTGCCTTTCCAAAAAAGTATCTGAAAACAGAGAACCAGTAATTTTTCCTTGATTGCACTTTCACCGTCAGCGATAAATTAAGGTATTTTTTTTCTTTCCGGTTAGTGAAAGTTCACAGGTACTAAATCAACATTTCAAAATAGAAACAGCGTAATGACTTTTTAGCAGCTTTCAAAAATGAAAACTTAGGTATATTATTTAATGAAAGTTTAATACTTACTAACCCGGCACTTTATTTCAAAACCATCCAGAGTCTCTGTTATCCTGAGTATTTGAATATATACTACGTTAAAGTATGCATAATGAAATGACACCATAGGACAATTGCCATGCAAGTTCATCCTGGTAACGAACAATAAAGAGAAATCTGCTGCTGCAGTAGTGGGAAGAGCCAGTTCCCCCTGGGTGTCCTTCAAGCCATCTTATTTTAAATGTTGGACCTTACCCGGATATCTGCCTTACAGTGAGGATTACCTGCACTCTACAAATGTCTGTTTTTTTCCATTACCCAGACAGGAGTCAGAGAAACTAACCCAGAAAGAGATTTCTCTTCTTTAGGCAGCTACATTTGAACCAATGAATCTCACTCCAGCCACCAACAAAAAAAAATAAAAATCAAAAAGTCAGACTCAAACAATTGACATACAGTTTAGACCTCTAAAGTCTTGCTGTACTGCTTTAGTCTTATAGGCACAAATTCTGTGAGCAGTAATTTAACATTCAGTGGCAGATCACTGATGCAAACGTTGACTACTGTCAGGTCTGCCAGCAGCAATCCCTTAGAAATGCCAGCTTTCCCACAGACACCCAGCTGCTAAGGGTTTTTTTCAGGTCTAATTCATATAATATCTGCTCTACTGACACTGGGAGCTAATATTTGAGTCCAGATGTCAAATGTTGCATAGCTACATAGCATAGCTGCTCTACACTACATTTATTAAGTGACCTCTCTGTCAAACTTGTACTTTCCTCAAAGAATGAAATCAGGGATGTTTGACAAAACCTGCTTTCCATGCCACGGACTGCATCTGTTAGCATCTTCTAGCTCAGCCTCCCCTTGACTGTAGTTCCTAAAACCTGCATTTCCCTCTGCTCCCAGAGTCTCCTTCAGCCAACAATTCTCTGAAAGTCCCACCCTCACACCCTGGTATCCATGACCCCATCACACGGTACCACAGCACCTCCAGCCCCTTGTGTTTCCCCCACAAGCGCTCTGCCTCCTTTTCTCTCTTTTCCTTGAGCCTGTATCTTTGTGGCACATGTTGTACAACAATGTTCAGCTGGAGATTATAAGAAATAAAGTGTTTCCTAAGCAGATCCAAACTTTTTTTCCCTACCTTGCATTCCTGGAGAAAAAAATAAATGCATAAATACTTTTTACCTTTCCTTGATGTTCCATGTTCTTCGCATTCTTCCCCTCTATTCGCACTGGCTGTTCCCAATGGGCAAACCTTGGGTATGGCAATTGCCTGTTTTTCCTCTTATGTCCCTATCAGACATAGTGAGGGACGGAGCCGCAGCAAGATCACAGAGGTTTGGTTAACCAAAGCGCAAAGATATTGCCACTAGGACAGTGGTCTGATATTTGGCTGTGGATTAAGGGCTTTAAACGGTTCCCCATTCAGCTACGGCAGGAAATCCAGCCCGCCAGCTGCAAGCATTCGGGGGGCTACCTGCCTGTGGCTCTTAAATACTTACTAGCCCGGAGCTCAGTGTAAATAGATGAGTGGATACTGCTGCTCACCATAGATTTTCTGAATTCCTTGGAGGTCATCCTGGGGCAGTTTGAAGTTGTGCGTTTCCATGTACTGGTAGAAAGGAGCCATGATAGCACTGGGATCATTGGAGTGTTCCAGACCCAGCGCATGTCCCAGCTCATGGACTGCGACCAGAAAGAGATCATTCCCTGTGGAAGGAAGGCACAGGCAGGTTAGTACAGAAAGAGATCATTCCCTGTGGAAGGAAGGCACAGGCAGGTTAGTACACAGCCGCAGCCTGACGCAACCCCAAGCCCCACTCGCTCATAAAGCAAGAAGCGAATGCTTTGCTACCCTACTGCACAGCAGGTCACAGTGCCAGGGTCAGCTCCTGGAGGTGGTTTTAGTCCTGAAAGCCTGCGCAGCTTCTGCAGTCATTGTCACAGAATGGGCAGGAGGCTCCCAGCCCATGACTGCCCATGACCACGTGCACCTTCAGACCAGGTAAAACAGGCAGCTGCCTGGAGGGAAAGGATACTGACTGTAGACTCTCTTGTACAGTTTACAGAAAATGGCCAACAAAATAGGCTGCTCTGATACCATCACCCCTTATCTGAGTGCTGCCAGGAGCACTGCCAGTCTGCTGATCAACGAGTGTACATGGTGGGAAGGGAGCTTTGTCCCCCTTCCGGGTCCTCTGGTGCCGTGCTCTGATCTGACGTGGACCACCAAATCTGTAAGCAGAGATCTGTAAGGCACCTGGCAAGGCAGGAGGAAGGACAGAGAAGACGGGCTAACACCCACCGTAGCACGTGTAGTACCTGGGACAACCCCATCTCCTCTAGCACAGGCTCCTCAACATGCTTTTACTTTGCTGGACTCCCGGCACTGCCATGGCTGTGGGAGGAGGTGAGCACAGGCACCACCATTCTGCAGGAGGCAGAGCCACAGAGGGAAAGGTTGGGTTGGATCAGAAGGGCAGGAGGGAGAAGGAGGAAGGAAGAAAGAAGGGACGTGCTCCTGACAGAAAGAGAAAGGGCTGAGGAGCTCTGTCTGGTCCAGAAGCTGGTAGGAGTGCAAAGTAGGGGTACCTTCAACTCTATGTTACAGGCATACACTCCTCTTCAGTCCCATGGATCTGGGACCCTCATCTCCTTGATCTGGTGTGGGCCCTGGATGTCCTACTCCGTGAGGGCACCTTGGCATGGGAGGTGACACAGGCAATGCTGTGTGAGGGATGAAGACACAGCCAACAAGGATGGATGTAAGAGTCTCCCCATGCCAGTAAAATGCCTGAGCCCTCAATTCTGCCTGAATTGGGCTTCCCTGCTTTTTTTGGCAAGGCACAAACCAAGAGCACTTGCAAACAGACACGGGAGAGAACAGTTGGCAGTGGCAGCTCAGCGGCTGCTTTCCAGCATCTTCAAACAGCTTATCTCCACTCTCCACATCTCAGAGGTAACAAAGTTCAGTTTGGTGTACACGGCTGAGCTCTCCTCGGGACAGGAGCTGCAACAGCAAGTCATGTAGAACTCTCTCTGCTATTTAAATACTTATGCATTTACTGTTGCCCATAAAAACGTGACAACACAGGTTCAGGGGTCTGCGAGTCTCCAGAGCAGGGTGCTTTACCAGCGTCGCAGATACCTAAAGCTAGTAACAAACAGTACTCAACTGGTCACACATACCACACCAAAATGGTTAAATTGTCTAAACATTTGAGTTGGAAGGCGTAAGCGCCTGAATATGCAAGACGTTAAAATATACAAATCCATTTCAAATAAATGTTCAAATACATTTGTTCAAATACAAATGTCCAAAAATATACGTGGTCTAAAATTTAGCCATATATGTATTGAAAATTCCAGAATTTCTGTATTTGGGAAATCCAAATAGGGACTTTCTCATCTGTTGCTGAAAAATCTGGCGTGTGCAGAATAAGTCAATAAAATGTCCAACAGCACAGTACAAAATTCATTAAGTAGTTTCATGGTAAAGTTTGGATGACAGATCACTCTTCATGGATTTTCAAAAACACTCAAGCTCAGTTTCCAAAATGGATTTGAAGACTCAAAGTCCTGTTGAAAATTAAATGGACTTACTCTCCTGTGAATCACTTAAGTGCTCATGAAAGCATAATTTTCATTGCTACCACCATGACTCACACATGGAAATCCATGGTAAAAGTCACCCAGTTCAGAGCTGACTTTCCAGTCAGGTTTTGAATTTCAAGTTTCTTGTACTGGGAAGCCCTGTACATAGCACTCCAGATGTGCTGAGTAGAAAGGAAGGATCATCTCCCTTGACCTGCTGGCAACGCTCTTCTCTTCCAAATGCAGCCCTGGGTGCTGTTGGCCTTCTGTGCTGCAGGGCCACACTGTTCAACTTGGTGTCAACCAGGACCCCCAGGTCCTTCTCTGAGAAGCTCCTTTCCAGCCTGCTGTCCACCAACAAAGCCCAGGAGTAGGGAAGGCTTTGCATTTCTCTTTGCTCAACTTCATTAAGTACCTGTCAGCCCACTTCTCCAGCCTCTTGAGGTCTCCCTCAATGACAGCATCAGTATTTAGTATATCAATCAACCCTCCAAATTTTGTATCATCTTCGAACTTGCTGAGGGTGCACTCTGTTGAGTGAATGAGATAATTCGTGAAGATATTAAACAGTATTGACCTCAGTATCGACCCCTCTGATGCATATCCTGAACTCCACCATCTCACAGTTACTGCCACCAAGGATGCTACTAATCTTCACACTACTCACCAGTTCTTCAGTATCAGGTCCAGCAGATCGCCTGTCTTTGTTGGTTCCTTGATCACCAGTGAGACAACCAGGAAGAGTCTGGAGATGATCAGCAAGCCCAGAAAGATCAAGGCTCATACCTGAGGAAGTATGTCAACAACCATGGTGGTGAGGCCAATCAGCCCTTCCACTACTGAACAGAAGTGCACCTTTTCCTAGTTATCCTTATGAGATACCTACACCTGGAAATACGGACAACTGTAGAAAACAGCTGCTGCAGTCCAGTTTGACAGAGAGTGGTGACTGAGGATGCCACAGAGCATGGAAACTTCTGGCTGGGGAGCTCTGCTTCCTTCCATCTAGAGGTAATGACTAAGAAATGAACCTTCCCAGTTCTAGCACAGCCACAGAGGACAGGTCAACACTGGTGCGGCAAAGCTATCCTCCAAGGGACGATACATTGCTAGGAGGCCACTCCAATGGGAGTAGTGATGTCCTGGGAGGTGGTGGCTGGAGCAGATGAAGTGGAGCTAAAGAGGATTTCTAGGAAATCAAGTGACTTCAGCAAAAAGTAGGACAAGAAGCTCCTCTTGCTTCTCAACAAATAGTCTTGATTCTCAATGCTATGGTTGCTTCTCATCTCAAAGCCTTCACTGAAAGGCAGTAGAATCATAGAATGGTTTAGGTTGAAGGGACCTTGAAGATCATCGAGTTCCAACCCCCCTGCCATGGGCAGGGAGAATGGCACTAGCAGACATAGCTCCCCCTCCTGCTCCCTGCCCTGGCCAGGCATTTCTCACCGTTTCACCCCCTCACTTTTCTTTTTGTTCGAGCCTCCTCCCAGACACATCCATAGCTCTCTTCCTTCCAGCACACCTGTGTCACTTGTTTTCTCCACCCTGCTATATTCTGTGAGACGGTCCCAAGTCTGAAAGCAGCTAAATCAGTCTCAGAGGGCAAGTGGACAGTGCACTTTTTGGGGGAAGTGGGACAGGAGAAAAAAAGCCTAAAACCACTTTGTAAGCACAGAGTGCTCAAAACCTCAGCTCTGGATTCACTACCCTGTTTCTCTTGAGGGGGCAGTTATATTAAAAAGCATCTTGTTAAGCAAGAAGTTCCCTTCATTTTTTAAATGCTAGAGAATTTCATAGTGTGGAACACATTGTTCATTTTCTTTTCAAAGGCTGTGCTAGGATTTGCTCTGAAAAGAAAATATAAAGGTATAAAACTATTGCCTGACAGCGTACTTATCTCCTCCCACAGCCCTTAGCTTAGAGCTGTTATGACTCTTTGGGTACTGTTACCCGCTGCTGTTTGGAAACTGTCCACTCAGCTGATCTGAAAGGAGCTTCTACCTCTCAAATTCTTTCTGTTAGTTCTTGAACATGCAGTAAGGTCTCTTGACCTTCATGTTCTCCACAGTTCTTGATGGAACAGCACTCTTAATAATATCCATCTTCTTGGCACAAGATTCGGAAAGGAGAACTAATAGCTGAACTTGATCCTTTGCTACTCATACAGATGCGAGGTCAGGCAATCAGATGAAGTTCCTTAATTTCCTGTTCAACTCCCCTTCCCCAAGACCAACTAACAACTGAAACATGTACTCAGTGTATACTCAGTGTGTACTCAGTGTATACCTGCCATCTGGGTAAGGCAGTACAGTGAAGAAGGAACCAACTACCCTTGCTTTGCATTTGCAGGGAAAGGTCCCAAGAGAAATCCAACAATTTTTTGCTTGTTTGTAACATCTGTACAAAATAAAGAGGTCTGGTCAGAGACCTGCCTGAGCTTTCTCCTTCCCGATTCTCAGGAGGCACCCAAAAGTCCACCAATAAGCACCAGAGAGAGGATGACCCTGTAAAAACCCCACTTTTGTAAGCTGGTTCACTGAGTGAAACAGTTGACTTGCTATGCTAAAACATAAAGAAACACAGTTAATTTAGCTTTAAAGTCACTGATGTGTTTTCCTTACCAAAACAATGTTACCACCAGAGAAAGTTATGAGGACACACCTATAACAATATAAAAGCATCACCCATTGTCACGATGCCAAACCAGGTGAATACACCACTTATCTTATCTAAAACCGTTCGGTTTAACAGCTCTACACTCCTCATGCACACACCACAGAATACACCCAACTTGAAACATACTTTTTAGTTGAATTTTCTTAATTAAAATTAATCTAAATCTGTGTTCAGAATAAACCTCCTGTTAGCTGATGTATTCCCAGTTGAGCTAACTGAAGGTAAATTGCAAGGTAATCGCACATCAAACCCAGCTCTTTGGTTAATTGTTGATAATACACTCACTACCTTCCCATGCAGAGATAACAAACACAGGGGTTTATGGAACAACACAGAGAAGAACACTGAAGTCACAGATAAACTGATATATGTATGATCTTCCTTCTCGTCATATACTCCATCACTCATGCTTTATGATTTTCATCTTCAGCGGGGAAAAAAGGCTGTTAAGTCAGGTAACAGACATCTTGAGACAGCTTTTCTTTGTGAAACTGCTAGTACGTGCCTTCTTGTACAGTTTCATTCACTTTAATTATGAAAATCCGTATCAAAACCCTTTCTTTATTTGGCTAAGTAACCCATTGCATAGTGAGGTATCCAATTTCTGTAGGTCAGCAAAACCACTCAATTAAATGCCTACCGGTTTACAGGAATAGGTCACAGGGATACTATTATGGCAATGTTGTGACATTACTATCAGTAGTTATCCCTGAGCACAGTAGCTGTATATATCGCTGTAATGACTGTAGGTAGACTCTGTAGAGCACCTAGCACAGTGCAGTATAAATCCAGAACAAAGCTTCTAAGACAAGAGAAGTACAAATAATATTGTATATCCGATTAATAATAGAAAAGCAACTGTGAGTCTCTGATCTTTGTCACATTAGTTTTATACTTTATGTGTATATATATACTTTATGTATCATCTATGTATTGCAGTTTACTCAGACACAATTAAAAAGACATATGAAGGTTAAATTTTGAGATTTTATTAAAGTAAGAATGATACTGAAGAAGTTAGATCATTGGTTGTGACAATAGCACGCCTAGGGTAATTACAGAAAAGATGGTGTGAACTGAACATGCTTTAAAAACACTAAAATGAACCCTTCCACTCCAACAGCCACATAGAGACAACTGTTTTCCAAGCACAACTTAAAGAAGCTATAGGGCTACTCTAAGCTATGCCTTGGTTCTTGCATCTTCAGACCGGCTAGGTCTGAAGTGTCAAACAGAAGAACATGTGACTTGTCTGTACTCCTCCATTCACCTCCACAACACGCTCTGCTCAAAACCAGATTTTCAATCTTCTGAAGGCCCTGAAGAAGTGGTGATACTGTTCTTCTATTTGTTTGCATCAAGAGATGTGAAAATCAGCTTTTCTATCTAGAAAGGAAGAAAATACACGTTAAAAAAGAAAGACAGGTTTTATTTTGTTCATAAACTATTATTATTATAAATGTAGCAATAATACAATGCATAAAAACTCTTAAGAGTGTCATTATACAGCTTCACTGGAGAAAGAATGAGTGATACACAGTCTTAACAGAAATTCTACCACAGCCACGTTAACAAACTGACCTCCATGAGATCAAGTGACTGCAGAAGGACAAAGAACCGCAAGCTGTTACCGATGATTACGAAAGATAGGTCGTTTGCCTTATTGTCCCTGAAAGGCAGTGTGCAAACTCAGTCTGTTAGTTGTGTTACAGACCTGACCAATGTTGCAAGCTCTGCGTTATCTGACCTGGCACAGATGGCACTATGAGGACAATCTCCTGTAGAAATTCACAGGAAAAATACAAAATATTTTTCTGGAATGGTGAGACCAAAACTGAGTGACGTGGAGACAAGAGCAGGCAGCCAGAGAGAGGGAAAGTTGTGAGTGTTTCAGCTGGCTCAGCAGCCTGACATTCAATGCAGTAAGAGTGTTCTGCTGAAAAGTTTTCCCGTACCTTTCACAAGTGTAGGCTGTAATTCAATAAGCAATTCAGTATCAAAGAATCACCATCGCCCAAACGAAAACTCGCATTTGCCTAATATTAGCCTATCATTCCCTAATTTGGTAGAACAGATGGTAAAGAAAACAAAAATACTCATAAAAACACGGACAATGTAGATACGACTTTCATTCCACCACTCCTGAAAAGAAGCTATGCTGGTGGTTTTATTTTTAAAAGTATTAACATACAGCAGGGTATACAGACAGAATTTATTGCTTGACCCAGCTGTGGAACAACCCGGAGGGCGAAGAGGATTTTGAAGTGATTAGAAAGCTGGCCCAGTGTGTTCCAAACAGGTCCTGGCATAGGCAGAGTGGATACAAACCAGTTTGCGCTATTTGGGACTCTTTTTTGCCAGTCAGGTTGAAATTACATTTAACTCCTGGTGCTGGCAACAGAGAAAGTGCTGTTCTGGAAGCTACGACAGTAGCTCTTTGCCACAAAGAGGGTGTTTCCTACCTAGGACAGGAGACTTACTGGCTCTGTCCTCCCCTGCACAGAAGGCTCCTGATGGGGCTGTAAAGACTGAGCAGGACTGAGAAGTAAGAGAACTGGGATGTAAGAGACATTCTCCCCTCAAAGTGGTATTGTTGGGGGATTTGGGTAGAGAAGGCAATACTAGTCAAACCGTCTTCAAATCTTGTGCTCTTCTTCAGAAACAGGAGAGAAAAAAAATAATCAGTTTAAACAACTCCCAAGTTTCCCACTTGGTTGTAATGTCAAAATCTAGAGTATTGGTTGTCGTTTCACTGCTGATACTGCGATCTCCAGCAAACTCTTTTCAAGAATTCATCAATTTTTCACTTTTTTCTCTTTCTGAATGCCTGTTATTTTACACCTCTCCCCTTCAGCAAGTGGAACGCAGCAAGCTTATTAGAGACACTGCTGCATTTTGGCTTGCTTCACATCATCTGTTTCTGCTTTACAAAGGAAGGCAGCAAAAAGAGACCTTTTGGCTCACCTTGATTCTCATCACCTGCCTTTTTTTGCCGTCAGTTTTTTTTCTTCCTTTTTAAGGGAATGACACATCATTTTCATCCCTACTGGCTCCTTCCTACAAATCTCAGAGTATCTCATTCTCTGTGGAAAGAAGTAAAATATTTCACTTTGATTATACAGAAATCAATAGGATTCCAAATACCTACATAACTATATCCATATTCTGTGTAACAATTACTGACAAAAGCAATGAATAGTAATTTTCTTCATCGAACACTGTGAACGTCAGGCATATTTACAAGTACATTGTTTTGAGAGTGGAATTTGCAGGTGATCCTTATTAATGAATTTCATCTGTAATCAATAACTAGCACTGTCAATACTGCAAAGCTTTAAAATCCAGACTGCACTAGCACAGCACTACTGTAATGCCACTTCTATGTTTGTATACTGACAGCACACACAACAAAAGAAAGCACTACTTACAGAGATGCTGTCCAGTAGCGAAGAAGAAGAATCTGAAGACAGAAGTCTTCCGTATGTGCTGGTGGGCTCTCTCTCTTCACTTCACTTTTGTAAAAATTTTTAATTTGCAAGTTCTTTATTTATGGCCTTCTATGTTTGGATTGACATGACAGGGATGTAATCTCAAACGGTTGCTGATTTAAGCCACCTGATTTGATTTCTTTTTACTATGGCTAGCTGCCTTGAGACCATATGCTTGCTCAAATATGCTTCAACATTAGCATATGATTTTAGAGAACTCTGGCTTACAGGAACAAGTCTTTCTAAGCAATTACAGGATGAATCCAATGTTAAGTAGGTACATTCTAGAGGCTAAATACTGAACGGGTCTTTTTCAACAAACAGAAGTACTGACCAACAGCATGATCTGGTGGAATGAAGTATCACAGAAAGGCCCGATAGAATAAATTGAAATTTTAATACAATTTATGCCCCACTTGACTTCCAACATGTTTCAGGTCTTCTGCGTTAAAGGACACGTGAGTAACTTCAAAGCAGCTCTGATTTTCGCTCTGAAAAATACTGATGCTCGTTTTCAACAATAGAGTTTCAGAAGCCTGAAAAATAATGATGGATTCAAAATGTCATTTGTTAGAACAAAACTCTTTAGATGTGGAGATGTTCTGTACCTGAGAAATCAGAGAAAGAAAATTAAAAAGGTATTTAACAGTGAAATAGCACAAAGATTATGTGTATACCGTGCTGTGAGTACATGTGCTCTCTGTCAAGTTGCTCATTATGTTGATACTTTGTAGACTGCCTTTGCTGGCCTCAACATTTCCATAGAAAATGAAGACGCAAAAAGTGGTAAAATAAGAAAGAATTGAGACAGAGAGCAAGGCAAAACGCAGAGGAAACAGGAATTAATTGAGGATAAAAGACTACCAAGTTCTGGCAATGCGCTGGGTGAGTGTACAGGGGTTAAGGGAAGCAGTATTTTCTTTTTCAGCAAGCATGCACTGTACCTGTACGAGTCAGGTAAGTGGGTTGCAAGTATATAGTAGAAAGTCAACCTAGAAAAGTGGATATCAATACAAATCTCAAAGAAAAAAAAAAAAAAAGCAACAACCAGACACTCTTCTTTCTTCTACGTGCCCTCCTTCCACCTAAAGTATCACAACTGTATCAAACAAACCAAATAGGATAAAAAATGTTTAGTCAGCAATGTTTCCAAAGTTATTGGAAACACTTGGAAGACTTTGATAATAAAGAACTACCTAACCAGGTGAAAAAAATGCCAAACTTACACATACCACTTAATGCTAGAGGATCTGTTATCTAATGTGTCCTAACATACATTCAATGTTTATATGATTAATCTAGTGAATGCCTACAGAAACCTTGTACATTTTTGCATTTTAAGAAAAGTAACAATAAGAGGTGGTACTTCAAAAGCATCAAACATCTGGCAAAAATATTGCCAGCTACATTTTATGCACCTATGAGCATCACCAGTCTTCCTGCATTAGGAATCTCAATATTAAAAGATCCCTGGTTTTGGAAGGGAATTTGTTGACAGAAAAGAGAATTTTATGAGCCAAACACCTTGTTACAGGCTCAGACTTGCTGTGAGAAGTAACTGCAATTTGTTCTGAAGTTCTAGGAACTAAAATTACATCTGTTTGCCAATGCTAAAGAATTATGGAAAAATTTAGATTGAAAGGCACACCTGGAAGTCCTCAAGTTTAACTTTCTGCTTCAAGCAGGGCTAATCTCAAAACTACATCAGGTTGCTGAGGGCATCATCCAGCCAAGTTTTGAAAGCCTCAAAGGATGGAGTCTCCTTCCAGGTGCAGACTCAGAGCTGTACCACTCTGTTAGTGAAGGATTTTTTTCCTTATGCCCAGATGGGATTTTCCTTGTCACAGCTTGTGCCCATCGCCTGTTGTTCCTTCTTCTGTTCACCTCCAAGAAGAGGCGTGGCTCTGTCCTCTCTATAATATCTCCTCATATGGAAGGCTGCTATTAGATGCTTCCTCCCCACCCCATCCTCCTCACTACGCAGAACAAGCTCAGCTCCCCTCGTTTCTCCTTGCTCCAATCCTGTATCACCTCAGTGCTCCTGCACTGGACTCTTCCCAGTTTGCCGACACTTTTCGTGTACTGGGGGCCCAAAATATCACACTCAATTCTTGTTAAACTCCAAACATCACTGGTTTTGATCATGAACTACCCACAAAAGTGCAGCTGGCTTTGCAACAAGATCCAGCTAAGGAACAAGGAAAGCTTTCTGGACAAAAACAGTGACAAAGAGCAGGATGAAAAAAAGGCAAGGAGAACGGCAGGCAGAGATTCACACACAGCTTTGAAGAAATAAAACTCTACCCAGAATGTAGACATTCAACAGTTCTGCTGTGGTTTTATGATCAAGATGTGCGTCTTGCAGCTGAAAGGGCAGCAGCCCTTTTTCCTGCCCCAGCCACCCATTCCTATCTACTCTTTCATTTGGGCCAAAGACCTGGGGTGGCTCCAAGGCAAACCAGATCAGGGGAAAGGGAGGGAAAGACAAAGAGCATTTGGCTACATCTGTTCCCTTGTCTGGTTCACACTGTGGCCACTTTAACCTTCCCCTGGTTCACAGGGGAAGAAAGAGAAAGAGGTGCCGGGGAAAGGGTGACAGTGATGGGGGGAAGCATGCGCGTGATCCCTTGCATAGGTGTTTAAACTATGCGGAGACCTAAAGCACCTGACTGGAGACCTAGAGCACTAGTCTGCAAACTGAGTTCCAGAAGCTGACAATGAAAAGTATGGTACTTAGAATTCTGTTTCTCATTCAAGGTCAAATTACTTAGGGCTTTGAAAGACACTCATCCCTCCAAGATCCAGGAATCTGACCAGGCAAAGCCATACACCTATTCCTCGAGATAGTCTGTAGGAGAACATGTTCTAGCTAGACACAGTCCATAAAGTATAATGACATTACTCATTACTGTGGTTTTAGAGAAGAAACCTTCAATATTGTATCTCTAATGGCTCCCAGGATGTTCAAGACAAGTGAGAAGATTCAAGTGCTCAGATGTGACAGTAAAGGCAACAAGTATCAGAAGCATGGGACATCCTCCATAAGACACCTATGATGGACCAAATGGATAAAGGCAAGGGTCAGTGATCTACACGGGACAGACTCCAAGCAGAGGCACTGCTTCAGCAGAAAAACTGTAGGCGCCTGGGCAAATTTAAGAACATTTTACTCATAGCAGGAATAAAAAGAGCACCAGTACATTCAGGTTCAAGCTCAAATTAATTCGGCGCGTGTTATTTCTGAACAAGAACTACCCAAGCTGGGACAGCAGAGTGTCTCTCCCAAAGCTGGGCCAAATGCCTATGTTTGAGCAACTGAATTCCACTGTAAATGCAGAGGTGAGAGAGGATCTCGTCTTTAGGAATGGGGATACAAATGCCAACAGAGTCAAGAAGGTTTGTGATATTAGTACTGCCAGGATAGAGAGCAGTAAACCTGCAGCGAAGACACCACTTTGAACACGCTGACTGGCAGATTAAACGTCAGCTCAAAGCTATGCATGCCCCCCACCAACAGGTACAACGGGCTGTCATGCTCACTGGCTATCAGTAAGACTCTCTTCCAAAATTAGCTACTCTAATAAAAATTTGCTCTTGACATCCTTGCTCAACATTCACACTAGTCAGCTTAGACAGTGTTTGGTTGTCCTGAAAAACCTGCTCAGGTTCCTGAACATATGCAATGTCCAGATGGTGGCTTCAGGACTGCTTGCTCTGTTGTCCAGGTAGATGCCCACTGAAACAATGCTAATCCTTGTGGTGGAATCACAGAGAACAATGTGTCCAGTTCCTCTCCGCTGTGACTAACCGAAGCCTTCTCAGGTGGTTCAGGCCCTTTTCCTCCAGAACTTCTGCAGAAGCTCCTGCGCTGAGAGCAATCCACGAGGTCTCATCTCCTGTACTGGGTCTCGCAGTGTCTTGTAAATGCTGGCATGTTGTGGTCGGCTTTTCTTCAGAAGCCCTGAACAAGCAGCTTTCCAAAGAAGCCTCTGGAGGAACCCACCGGGATCTATGGGGAGATGTTTGTTGTAATGATTACAACATTTTTTACTTGCTGTTAGCAAAGCTCAGCATTTCTTTCCGATATCTAAAGAGCAGTCAAAGTGGTAATGCTACATTTACAAAGAGAACTTGATACAGGTGGGAAGCTGTACAGTGTGGGAGAGTACCTGGAAGAGAGGACACTGAAAGATGACTCCTGTGAACTGCAAAATGATCAAACTTGATGTGAAGCTGAGCTTTACTACGGTCGCCATAGGGATAACTTGTCAGCTGGGGTTGTTTCCTGAAGGAGCAGAAGTAGCTGCCCTTGGGCAGGCTCCCACGACGATGCCACACAAGCAGCAGAGGATAGGGAGGGTTTTAGAGCTCAACTTTGGGCACGCTGAAAGAAAAAAATTCTGGTGATCCCTGACAGGGCACGGATACCTCAAGTACTCACCTTGCTTTAGCATTAGAAAGGTTCTCTCTGACTGTCTTCCCTAAATCAATCCTGCTTCACTTTAAGCTTTTTACTACTGCTTCAGTGTAAAAGTAAAAAGTTCCTGACCAGCACAGTGCCTGGTAAGCTTTGGAATGAAATCTGGATTGCACAGGAAGACTGAGAGCCGGCGGGATAGCCCCAGCCGTGGCAGTTCTGGTCACCCACCCTGCGGCAGCAGCAGCGCTTGCTGCAGCCGTGGGCAGTTACAGCCGAGGTGGGGGCGGTCAGCACCAGCTGAGACACAGGCACGGCTATTTGCAGTGACGGGGACAGAGCAAGCAGCATAGATCCTGCCAACTGAGGAACATAGCTAATCGTTACATCCAGCTACATCATCTATATATCCAGCTATAAAGCAAATATCTGCAGGGGGTTGGCAAATACCACATACTCAGTGGTATGGTGGTGACAACATGCGTAACAGCAACGGTCTTTTAAAAGACCATAAAGAAGATTTGCCTGGGATTATTATTGATACTATCTGCAATGTTAAACCGGAGATTAAAATTTACTTTCTGTAATTAACCTGGATTAAACAGGTGTTTGAGTGTCAGAGGGGTGTAAGAGCAGTCACGTGTAATGTGGATATTTAAACTGACAGAACGTACTTTCACCCATTCAGGATTCCTTTTCGACCTGTTATCGGAGATATATACATATGTAATTATTATTTTCATATTAAGGCTAGGAAGTACTTGATTTGGCTGGTTTTCATGCAGCATCTCTATGCTTGAGCCAAGTTAGGTAAGATCCTGAGGCAGCCAAGGGAGAGAGATCCCCGCACGGCCAAGTCTGCTCACCCCTCTCTCAGGCACAGACTTTGCTGCCTACAGTGAGCAACGTATGTCAGCAGCTGCGAGTATTGAGATGGGCAGTTTAAAGTTTGCTTGGCTGTTTCTACAGCACATTTCAAGTAAAAAAAAGCCCAAGATGTGGAGAAAATAGAGCAAAGTCTCCTTTGGTAATGCAAGCACTTGGGATACTGAGACTGCCTGCGTTGACATGTAACTCAGTGACCAAACACTGCGTCTAAGCAGCCAGGAGGGGCCACTTGGCATGCAAGCAGCTACACACACTGTACTGCTAAAAGAAAATGACTCCAAAAATGACTTCAGTTGCCTCCAAGTGCCCATATATCAAAGTCTGATAAGCTGGAGCCCTTGCTGCTACACGTCTGGGATAATTAAAGGCCAAGAGCTGCTTTCATTTCTATTCAGGAGCACCTTCCAGGACAACCATGAGATAAGTTCTTGCAACTGTGACCATGCCAGTTGCTCGTCATTGTGTGGTTGTGTAGATGATTTCTCTCTGAATGTAAAACCACACTCCTCTTTTTCAGTTGCATCCTCCTCTTTTTCAGTTGCATCCTGTTTGCCATACCACTTCTCTGATTTGCCTTCATCCTTCCGAATTCCAATATTCTCCTTCATGCTTCTAGATGCTCCCATTGGCATTCTTATCTGAGAACTTAACAAATGAATTCTGTATCCCATGATTCCAGTTAACAAGGATTGCTCCAGAAGTTCAACTTCCTAGCTGGTTTTGTACATCCTCTTCATAATATTATCTAAATTCATCTTCGACAGCTTGCTTATGGGAACGTCGGAGAAGGCAGAACAATTAAGATGATAAATCAGCAATCATGAATTGAAAGTACAGTATTACTCGGCTAAAGGAACTGTATGCATGAGTGGAACTCACTAATATCCAGGGGGAAGGAAACTTGGCAGAAGATAACAGAAGTGTTGGTGTACGTGCCCCTATTACTACAGTCTCAGAAAGACAAACAGCAGCATCATAGCTATTACGATTATACTAATAATTTTAAGGGACATGGTAACGGTCATGCTGTCCACAAGGCGAAAACCCAGTATAATAATGATCACGCAAAATGATAATGAGTATGTAAATCCCAAGTAACTATCCACTAGCTGCTGTGAAAAAAATAATGAACCCTAGAGGATTACCGTAAGGTATCTTTACAAGATAGAAGCTTTCATCAAAAGGATGTATCACGGTCACCATGTACAAATCAGAGATGGCTGTTTTCATAGAAAGATCTGTTCAAGTAATTCTTCATTTTTTTCTGACTGGATAAGACTTCACGTGAAATGTTTTGCTTCTATCCATATAATTTGCACATCTAGTGAAGACTCCAAAACAGTTCTGGGGGTTGCAGCTGAATCCAAACAGGGACTTACTGAAACTCTTCAGGTGCCACAACACAATAAAACAAATGTAGACCAACAAAAACAAAGCTTCAGATCATACTGGTTTGTAATAAAACTATATGGACTAAATAGATCAGCCAACTATTCTGAGGGTCAACGGTGCCAGTTTCAGCATCCTGCTCTGTTGACCAGGGATTTACCTTTACAATTACTGCAAGGCTAAGAGAGCTCCGTGGCAGATTGTTCAAATTTTCCTTTCAATTAATACACAACCTTCTCAGGAATGGAACATTTTACATGGTGATATTTTATGGGTTGATGAAAAGATGCTATTGTTACTCCGTGGCTATTTTAAGATTTCTGTAATCATTAAATGGATGCCGAATGGCCAAAACAGGTTTTTTTTGCACCTGAATAAATGCAAGCTTTGCTACTATAGGGTATTTTTATTCTGTTACTGAGAGACTTCTTCAGTTCCAGACTGAAGAACCCCATTGCTCCAAAATACATATCATAAGGACAAGGACAACCACGTTTGAAGAAATAATTCCTGTTAAAAAGACAGTATTGTCCTCGCTAACACCTTATTTCTAATGAAAAAAAGGCAGTGAACTGATCACAGTGCAGGAAACCTCTGACCAAGAAGCAACTCTTTAAGACCAGCTAACAGCATTTCAAGTAAAACACATCAGAGGTGAGAACATGGAGCTAGTGAGAGCTCCAGTGACAAGAAATAGTGAAAGAGAAGGGAAAACCCTCCTAAGAGGCCTGGGTCATCCAGTGAGGAGACAGGACATTTTCACATTTGCATACCAAGGCTAAGAACACAGGCAAAACCAAATTCCTCGCATTGAACACACATCTATAATGCTCTGACTACAGGCTTACGCCTGTCATTCTCAACACATGAAATTCCCTTTCTATCATCACTGCTCCCCCCAGGCAGAGGGGACAAATACAAACCCACCGTTCTCAACACTGGTGACTTTTTAAAAGCAGTTCCCAAATAACCATGCCACCCAGTCTATGCAGCACGGTTATTTGAAAACAAACACACAAATGACATGTATCCTCTGGAATGGAAATCTCATCTCTTCTATCAATTTTCACACTTGCAGTGCACACCGGCCCCTCAAACACCAATTATACACACTTTGAGGACTCTACTCATGACAGTCACTCCGCACACCGGAGAAATACCTCATGTTTTTGAAAGAGCCACATGGATACTGCGTAAGAAATAACTTTTAAAAATAAAAGAGACCGTCTACTCACTGTATACGTTGCTCTCAAACACCATCCTAAAAACTATGCAAAAAACCCCCCAACCCTCAAAAAAGTGAAAATCTATGTTAGAACATCCTACTCATCAAAAAATTTTCCCCAGAGCCATCCCTGCCAGTCTTTAAGCTGCCTCCCAACCTTGCTAAGATTATCATCAGAAGGAAGCTTTTTGCGCAGAAAAAGAGAAAAGAAAAAAAACCAAGTACAACTTGTCAAAACCATCCCTTCCACCTTCATGGAGGGACCTTCTATCCCAGACACCAGCACTCCCAGTCTCATACACAGGCTTACCGGGGAAGTCATATCCAGCACATAAGTCACCCTCACACCCCGGAGTTGGGATCACGTAACTGCGAAGACCAGACTGAACTCACACAGCCTACTGATGAAGCACAAATACACTCAACTGCTGCAAAAGCAGCTCTTGCAAGGTAATCACTCAGTCTCCGATTGTCAATCCCGATCCTCAAGGGAAACCTATAAACTGCCCTCCAGCCACAGACCTGGGAATAAAAATTCGTAACATTTCAAGATAGCAAGAGTGTGCTTCTCTGCCACACCATAACCTCCCACACTCTCCGCACTCTCCACCCTCCACATCCCACGGGCTATAACCTCTCTCTTTATCTGCCTACATCTAATCTAGTCATTTAAACATGCCAGGAAAC
>NW_009650082.1:1951365-1963999 GCF_000708025.1 Charadrius vociferus
TTTCCTACCAAATAGCATTCCCACATTGAACTTGCCAGCTCCATTTCCTTTCAAAGATGATCTGATAGATACCGACTCAAAACTCTGAGGGTTCTTCTCAATTTGCATTCTATTCTTAAGCAACGCTGTCACTTTTAGGTCAGGCCTGAAGGTGGCTTGCATGCCTGAAAGCTTTTCTCCTTTTCAAATTACACTGTTTGGTCTAATGAAAGACCTCTGCATATGTCCTTAGACACCATGGCCACAACAATGCTACTGGTTTTATACAGTTTAGAAATCCAGTCATGTTTACATTCCAAGTAAACTCCTAATTCTTTTATAAGAATGTAATTTTGAACCGCTAAAGGTTTAAAGACACGTTGTTGTTCCCAGATCACTAAGACTGTGGAAACTGGACTGATATCTTTGTAAGGCCACTGTAAAATTCTGGTTTTTCAACTTAAACTTTTTAAAAGTCATTACTATTCTCAATCAAAGGTTTGAAAATAGATCAGAAAGTGCCCATTGCCATTAGAGAGTAAGACAAAGCTAAAGACGCCGAGACTCTTAATATCACAAAACCAGTTGTCCTAATCATCAGCCTTCCTTAAGGAATCAGCCAGCCCCAACCTCTGATGGCAGGAATTATGACCATACTCAGACTGTGGGAAAACAAATAGGGATCGAAAGGACCTGACATTCAAATGCCTTCACTTTCTCAACTTTCTCTTCACCTTTACAACTAACTCTAATTGCCCTTGTTAGGTATTCCATGTGATACAGAGTTTACATTTCAACATTCTCTTATTCACTTTTTCCCTCCCAGAGACGACGTTTCTGCAGCAACTATGGTCCAAAGCTTGAGAGATGTAAAAAGCCAGCAGATACACACTTCTCAGCATTCACACATGTGCGCAGAGGCAGGCAGAGTCACAAACTTACAAACAAAATTATTTACCCATTTAAGATAGAAAACATTTGAACCATTGTATGGGAGGTGAGAGCTCCACTAACCAAATACTTTCTGGTTGAAAGCCTGTCAATGTGTCTACATTCAACTTATCCTTGTTTTGAAAAATGACCTGCGCTCTTACCATCATGATTAGAATTTCCCAGGGTCCACGGCTCATCTGAATCGAAGTGAGTATCCCCTCCTATTCCTGGCCCAGGAAAGTAAGCGTGAGCTAGAAATCCACCTTCTCCATCAAACGGAGAACTGTCTCCATGGAAACCAGAAGCAAAAAATATCATAATATCTGCTTCCTTTCTGTCATTTTTAATTTCATGGTAAGGGACTTCTTCAAAGGTAAGCGGTGTCACTCTCTGCCAAACATCAAATGCCTGACGAATGGCTCTCCTTGTATCAATCTCTCCAACCTTGGGGGTATAGTTGTGTACGCTGTGTGAATGAGAAAGAAGGGTTGGTTAAATTTGCAGAATACATTCGAGACGACTTATTATTATTCCAATACATAGCCGCATCTACACAGTTTCCGTTTCCAAAGGGTCTTTATTTTTTGGGGGCACTACTTTGTGCATGCAAAGTTTTGCTGTTACAAATCAAGTTACCAACAAAACTACAGCCCTGATCTGAAGTCTACATTTATTAATAAGAATCTCCCCAATACTTTGCTTGATCTTGCATCGCTTCCTAAAAACCTGACAACCTTTCAAATCCTGGTGCAGACAGCTAAGTATCTGAGTTTAAATGTAAATTATCATGCTAAAATGGAACCCAGTGTATGAAAAAACCTGACTACCAAAATTCTTTCTGAGAAACAAACCTTTCAGTAAACTATATAACCTTACTTATACAAGCAGCTTCATTCTCAGGACTGCTCAGAATACTCAGGACCTCATAGGAGTGATGGACCCGCAAGTTTTGTGCAACCCAGTCCATGACAGCTGACGATACAGGGTTGGGGGGGGCATTAACTGCACCAAAATTTCCTGTAATTGTAAACTTCAGCTTAAAAAGTGCTGTTCATTGGGTGTTTTTGTGTGTACAGATAATAGACTCAAGACCTATTAAACCTGGCTTGGGGAATATGAAATATCTATGCCATGGAAACATCTTTCAGTCTTTAATAAAACTGGCTCAATTTAATAAAACGTTTGACAGATGAAAGACACTTTAACACATTCAGCGGTAACACAAGATATCTATCACTTGAATGGCACACTGCTAATACTGAAATTGGAAAGTTAAGCAACTACTAGTTTGACAATGGCAGAAGTGAAGCCATCTGCCAATCTGCTTCCTGCGGTTATGCATACCAATTTTCCCTAAGGTCCAGAAAAGGTTAGAAGCAGGATCTGACTCAGATCTTAACATAGAGAAGGTGTTTACAATTTGAGTTTAAGGAACGATTATTGGTGGAAGCTTTGAACTAGTCCCCAGAACTAGTCCCTCCTCCCAGTCTCTGCAGTCCCTCACTGCTACCTAGAGAATCCTCCTCCTCCCTTCTCAGAGCTCTCAGCAGCCCCTCATTCTCTTCCCCTTCACACCATATCTCTTCCTACGCATTCTGGCACCTTCCCCATTCAGGTCACTCATATTTCTACCTCTTCACTGCAGACTTTCTTTCTCTCTTAGCCTTGCTCACCCATATCTTCTTCACGTCTACATTCATAATTTTTACTCTCTGCAACCTTCTTTCCCCCTCCAAAAAAAATTTAAAAGGCTATACTTTCAACTAGAAGGGGAGTTAATTTTATTTTGAAGTGATATTCTTATTGTCAGAAATTTCCATTGGTGTTCATCTTTCAAAAGCTAAGGGCCTAAATGACTCAAAAAACCCCACATCTCTGGGAAATAATCGTCACCACTTAACACACATTTGACACCTGCAGCCCACTTCAGCATGTTGCCTCAGCAGGTCTAACTAATTCTGGACAAAAGCAAGAGTTCTACTACACGAGCAAAAGTAAAACCTCTGCAAAAACAAATATTCAGTAAAATGTTGCAAATCAGTAGAGGGAGAAAGCATCACGCCTTTAGACAACGGTATTCCATCTGCTTTAATGGTCTGTTAAAGAAGACACATGATCTAAGGGCTACAGCCTTAGATTTCTAAGGGAACAGAAAGGGGCTTACTAGGACTTCCTTGCCAAAATTACACAGCTGACAGCCAGGGTTTAGGCACCTTAACCAATCAGTTATATTCTAATTGAGAACAGACTCCTCAGTTACTCCAGTGCTCTGAAAGTATTCCCCTCCACCACCACCCTCTGAGAATGAAAGACCCAACGAGGCTTTACAGGGGAAATCCAGTTTTTAAAAGTACTTACAAAATTTGCATACCAAACAAATACAGAACATTTTTTTCCCAAACAAAAAGGGGTAGGGAGTGGGCTATACCTGTAGGTTATATGCTTCTGCCTCCACTTTTGTCCAGTTAGTGCATACCGCTTTTTCCTCCGGCTATGGCGTAGGTGGGGATGATCTGGAACTCCACATCGAGGCTTCTTCATCCACCTGGAAGGGAAGGAAAGAAAAAGCAAGTTAACGAAGAGCTTGGAAAAGATATTCAAAAGCACTCAGGGGGGTGACTGGAAGACCTCTGAGGGATGGCCAGCGCAGATGCCAAGAAGGGCTTGATCTTCCCTCTCTTGGGTTTACTCTCTTTGCACAGAGCTGCACACCCCACCTCTGCTGGCAATCCACACACCTCAGCACCCCAAAAAGGATTCATTTTTCCTTTTGAAAACACAGACACCAGATCAGGTAGCCCTTATGCTTGACAAGAGCTTAATGATGACAATGCCACAAAAGAGACCCAGATCAAAATTGCATGTGTGCGCCCACTGGGATCAAACTCTCCTATCACCTCCTCTATCCACTCTCCATTTGTTAAAGTGCTCCCGTGCCAGTAAAAAAACCTCCCAATTCATAACTCACTAGATAAGACTGAACAAGTGCAAACGCGACCCTCCCAGAAAACAACTGGGGCTTTCTCCTGTGATCACTCTGATCTGTGGGTCACAGCCACCAAATTCTGTTAGGTCCTCCCCGTAAACCTTGACTCTTTTTGATGTCATGCATGACATGGGAAACTCTTGCCTATGTGGCCAGGTGAACTAGAAGAGCAAAGGATGCTGTCCCTTGCATGGAGATCCATGCTCTATTACCAGAGAAGTCAGGTCTCCTCCCCTACCTCCTTTACCTCCAGCCTTAATACATCTTTTGCTTATTTCTTGCACCAGCTTGAGGGTGGTCAAACACTGGCACAGGTTGCCCAGAGAAGTGGTGGAGTCTCCATCCTTGGAGGTATTCAAAACCCAACTGGACACAGTCCTGGGCAACCTACTCTAGCTGTCCCTGTTTGAGCAGCGGGTTGGAGTAGATGATCTCAAGAGGTCCCTTCCAAACTAAATGATTCTCTGACAAGGAGAAAAGGACCGTACCCTAGAATACTATCCTGCTTGTTGGTATGGGCATACTCCAGAGAAGTCAGAAGTGGCTTATGGAGGAATGAATGTGCCCATCACTGCATGTGGCAGCAGCGGAAAATGGACACAGGGACAGAAAAAAGAAGAACTACAGATACTGGTCTCCAAAGGTCCCAGCACAGCAGCTTTCTGTCCAGCCACATTCTTTCAGATTTTGCAGTGCAGCCCAGGACAGGAGACCAGAGCCCAGGAATAATGCACGCAGTTCCCGGCCACAGCCTCCTGCTTGGGCTGCTGCTGGGGACATGGCCACTGGCATTCTTCAGGCATTTTATGCATTTGATCCACTTACTCTGATGGCAAAGGCAAGCGTTCACTGTGACGCAATGCCTAAGAACATGCTGCAGGACATGGGATGCAGAAACATGCCACTGCCTGGTCACACAGGACAGCATTGTAGCCAGTCCTGGCAGATTTCTCACACAGGACACCAGATTCTCTCCCCTCTCCTCAGCAGGGCTTCCCCGAACATTCCTGGCTGCCTGGGGGACAACTTTTGGCCTCCAGATGCAGACATTCCTCCATCAACTACAGCCAGCCAACAGCAAGTAGTCCATACGTGCCCAAATGCTTGAGCCTAAACAACATTCATCTTCTCTATCAAAAAATATTAGCCCCACACCTTCAGGAAGGGAGTGTCTTCCCATCACCAGTAGATGGTTTACAAGACTTCTTTCCAGGACACCTTTTAAATGAAAAACAAATAGACAATCGCTTGTGAAGCCGTACACGGCAAAGAAGATTCCTTCACAGCACACATACCTGCGCCCAGCTCAGGCAGCCATGCAGCTAACCTTCCCTTAGTCCACTTCCTATAGGTAAAAGCTATGGGTCCTTACAAATTTCAGTGCGGTAATCTGCCATCTTCTCCCCAAGAACAGAGCAAACGAGGGCTGTTATCCATATTGTAGTGTACCTGTCAAGAACCCAAGCTGTGTATATAAAGCTAGCAGAGATCTTCCCCACTTACATTACCTTACACTTATCAATATGGTATGTCTTTCAGAAATCTAAGCAACCTGTGGAAATCAGATGTGTCTTGCCCACACAACTGCTGCCACCTTCAAAGAAAAGTGGTACATCTAAAAGCCATATTAAGCGACTTTTATGGAAGGGACTTTTTTATAAAGGCATGTAGTGATAGGACGAGGGGGAATGGCTTCAAGCCGGACGAAGGTAGATTTAGGTTAGATATGAGGAAGAAATTTTTCACTCTGAGGGCAGTGAGCCCCTGGGGCAGGTTGCCCCGAGAAGCTGTGGCTGCCCCATCCCTGGAGGTGTTCAAGGCCAGGTTGGACGGGGCTTGGAGCAACCTGGGCTGGTGGGAGGAGTCCCAGCACAGGGCAGGGGGTGGAACTCGATGATCTTCAAAGTCCCTTCCAACTCTAACCGTTCTGTGATTCTATGATTAATTCAACCTCAATGCACAGTGTTTTTCCAAGTGTCCTTTATTCATGTTCTTTTGCATTGCTTCTACCACTTTGCTAGAGAGATGTTAGGCTTACTGTAGCCTGTATTCTCCTAGATATTTCCTGAGTATTTTTTTAAAAAGTTCCAGTCATATGATATGGTACAGTTTTTAGCACAACCTTACACAAACCATAGCATGAATTAGTTTTTCATCTTTTGAGCTTCATAAGAACTCCAGTACTCTGAACATCACCATCATCAGGCCCTGACTACAGTCAGAAAATGACCTTCTGTTTTATCTTTACTAGTATCACCTAGAAGACAAAAACATAACAGAGGAGTGCTATCAAACCAACATGGATGTCACCAGGACTTTCCAGGACAGCGCTAGCTATGCTGACACACTAGCAAATCATCGTCAAGTCCCTCACACCTCCACATCTCTTTCATGCATGACCCGCGGCTGCCCCTGCCCAACACCTGCCCCGTGTCGCACAGGCTGCAGGAGATCAGCCTCCCCCAGACTAGTCCCAGGCTATCAAAGCCGATCAGAACTGCACCCAGACCCGACCAAAAGTTAATTCCCTCAAAGACAGTGTCCTGGTTTGAGTGACACAGGACTAATTTCTCTTTAAATGCTTGGGAAAATTGCACTTTCAGAAGACTCTAGTGTCTGAATTTGTGAAAATACTTACTTTATAGCCAGCTATGGTGTGTGAATTTCAATGTCTCAGTGTTTTTTGAGCTCGCCAGGTGCAGGGATGAGGAGGAGTGAGAACTGGGCACTTGACCCAAGCTGGCCGACAGAATTATTTCATACCGTGAATGGCACATTCAATATAAATTGGAAAGTTTGCTGCAAAGTGCTCTCTCCCTTAATGGTGGTGATCCAGAGAACTCCTTGCCCCGGTGCCAGAGCGGAGCCCTTCCCTTCCCCCCCAAGCCGCAGCACTCACAGTGTCCCACATTTGCTGTCCACTGTTGGGAGTGCACAGCTTCCTACGGATAGAATGGGCTAAGGATAACCCTCGTATATTTTATATTGGTATCAGGACCAATATTGGTTCTTTAGTGCTATTAATGTTAATTATCTAGTCTTATTCTATTAAATCTGCTTATATTTCAACCCCCGCGTTTCCTTGTTTTTTCCCAATTCCCCTTCTCAGGTGGGGAGGAGTCATTGGGTGAGACAATAATTGTCTAGATGACAATAAACTGTTGTGGGTTTTCTCAAACCATAACAGATAGTTGAATTCCCTGCCCCTTGCCAGCTCTGTCACACCATACGGACACGGGGCAGGGTACAGGGCTATGCCAGACGCAAGCTGCAATACCGGCACCCCGCGCTTTAAGGAATTCCTGAGCCAAAGGTTCCAAGGTATCAGTGTTTGCAGAGCTGCCGATAGACTTAAGCTGCATACAGCTGCCTAACTTCTCTTTCAACCCCGTTGCACTTAGGCCTCCATATTCTACCACAGTTTGTTCCAGAGCTCAGCTACACACTTTCTGGAACAGACGTAGTAAAAAAGCCAGGCTACTGGGCTAGAGCTAGGCAGTACCCAGGTTGTCAACAGCCTGTGCTAATGTCAAGCTGAGAGTGTTTATCTGGACCCGTTCCCTGATCCAACTTATTTCCCAGACATATGGGCCCTAGTCTCATCACATGGGCCAGGGTACAAGTCCAGCCATCTCTTCTTTTCTCAGCAGGGCAGATCGATGGCAAAATAATCACAAAGCTGCAGCTTGCTGCCGTTGATCTTTAGTTGAGCTTTTTGATAGCCATTCTCTACTGAGCAGTTTGGATAACCCTTTCTGTGTTCCAGGGGATTTCTAAAAACACATTGCATCCTAAACAACAAAAGACAGTTACTTGAAGCAGGATTCAGATACTTATGGTTGCTTCCCCCCTCCACCGCCTCTTTTTTTTCTTTTTTTTTTTTTTTTTTAAATGGGGGCACCAATAACATTGGATCATCAAAATTTATACTTGGCACTGTTTAGGCATATACTATTGCATTCCTCCAGCTGCCTGGCATGCAGAAAACAGTAATTTCCAAAAGCAGTGACATCCAGCTCTTGTCCAGATACAGCTGCCTTCCCCAGTTCAGGCTCCAAGACCTCCACAAGACCCTCCTAAACAGAGGAAGGTGTCACTCCCGATCACCTACCACTGAGCTGGTGGGAATGCTACCTTTATACATCCCAAGGTGAGTGACCTACACATGAGGCTCTAGACGAAGCACAAGACAGTTCCAACACAAGTAAGACTATTTCTTGGTTCCCTCCAGGGCCATGCAATTGATTACAACAAACAAAATAGTCACCAGTTTTGTTAAGCGCTAGCGTGCCTTCTCTCCCGGCACTCTCCCACAACTGTATTGTTGCTCAGCTGCTGAGCGCAACTACAATTCAACCCACTAGCTGCAGACAGACACGAAGTTTGCTGAGGCACGGTCAACTGCAGGGTACAAGAAGGCCATTTTAAGTATTCTCCCCTGCTCTCCTTATAGGAAAGCTACATATCCTCAACCTGCTACCTCAAGACAGCCTCTCTGCTCAACAGACCCCCACCCCACCTTCCATTCGGGTGGGTAAGCAACACCAATGGTGTTATTCCTTCCCATTTCCCACTCCCACTGCATGGTAGCTTTCTCACACTTGGGTACCACTCCTGGAGGGGAGAAGAAGCTTGGGATTTGGAGGCGTGTGGGAAAGGAGATTAAAAACTTCAGGCTTCTATAAGTGTAAGCAGAATATGCAGAATCTGTTGCCCGACAAAGAAACCATAGAAAATAATAACTTCGCACTCTGATTCTGAAGTCACTTAAAAGGGGCAGAGTTTATGACACTGACAGAAGTGACAGAAAAATTCATAATTGCAATCTCAAAACTCATAACACAGCCTGAAATAACAGCTTAGCAAACGCCCGAGTAATTCAGAGCTCTCGGAGCCAGTCTGCCTTGCCAGCTCTCCTCCTTTTGCTCAGCTTCCACAACCAGGTCAGAGGAAGCGACAGCCCAACAAGGCCCAGCCAGACATGCCCCTCCGACTCAAAATACAGGATCACTGCTAACGGCAATTAGGACCTCTTTTTCCTTACACGGAATTTCTAGGTAGGTACTGCTGCACCACCCTGCCATACAACATACGGACCTACAGATCCAGGACAGATGGATGTAGAGAGACCAAACTGCCTGCAAAGCACACCTGCCTTTCATTGCGGCTGAGGTTTCAAGCCTTTGGAGACTCATTTTTCAGAAGAGGGAACCATTTAGGTTTTTCACACGTCAGCCTTTGGGTGCTCATGCACCAATCAACCCCTGCCCATATATAAACTTAATAAAACATGGCAACACCATCCTTTCCTCCAGAAAAATACTTTTACTTACTAAAGCAGGGACTCCCACATGCAGTTTGCTCCCTTCCCCTGTCACCCACAAGGCAGCAGAAACAGTTCCCTAACTTTCCAAACGAGCACCTCAGTATCGTAGCCCCTTCTTCCCCCACCCACTTCCGACTCATAAGCATCCCAGCCACAAGCTGCACCAACTGCAGGTACACAACCTTGCTCTCTGCTCTGCTTCAGCATTCACTTACAAAATGCCTTATTAATGGCAGCCAGATCTCGGATGGAAAAACCCCACCTTTAAAAAGCATTTCATTTTCAACTCATTTGAAAAGCAAACAGGATTTTCTCTATCCCTCAATGGAGAACAAGGGGCTTCTCGTGTGAACTAAAGGCAGGTATGTCACATTCACTGGAGAGGCACTCCCAGTCCAGGATGACCCCCTCCTGCCTAATTCACTAATTTCTTCTGTTTCTCCCTCTTCTTGTAATCAGGAAGACATACAACCAAACCCCTTTGTTCTTCACACTATTTGGTTATTTTGTGCTCCCTTTGTGCCACCACGTCCCTTTTACCAGCAGAGTGCCATAACCAACGAGATGAAGAACTAGGTAGAGCACACCTTAAAAGGGTCTGCTAACGCACTAAGAAAAGGTGAAGGGAGAACTCTCAGACAGAGCCTAAGCAAGTTCTATTATTTGTGCTTTCTTTTTTTGCTCATCATGAGATGCTTCTATCCCCCAGAAAGTATTAGTAAGACCTCATCTGCATTCTGCTTTGGACAACGGATGCTCCCCTGGTCCAGACCAACAGCAGACAGATTCAGCCAATATACAACATCCAGGCGATCAGTCGAGAGGAAGCAAGTCAGGTTAACAAAGCCAGCCAGCAATAAACGTTGCTTCCACCCCACCCTTCGCAGTACACATTGAAGAGCAGACTAAAAGCAACAGCCTCCAAAGAACAGAATCCCTCCAGCCTAGGTGATTTAGACTAATGCTCCTGTGCTCTCAAGACACGATCACAAACAACAAATAGCACATGGTCAACATAGAGCAGAGAACATCTAATGTCCAACAAATGGCAACTAGCAACAGCTAAGTAGTCTTGGCTACTGTAATCAGACTACAACGACTCACTTCATCTAAGAACTATAGCATCTATGGAGAGCCACAACTCCAATTAATTAAGAAATACATTAGAAGCCATGTCTGGAGCCAGATTTTCACCTAAATTCAGACAGAGATGGAAACAAATGAAACCCTTGATGTTGTCCACTTTCAGAAGCTCACAGGATTCAGGCTTTGCCTGTGCACCAGCAATGGGGATCTATGCACAAAGAACAACACTAACAAGAGCTGCTCCTCACACTCTCAAACAGTACTGTTAGCAAAAAGAAAAGGTAGAGTTGTCCGTGTGTTTTCATGAGGGACACCTTTTCAAAATCAAGACTTCTCTGGCTGAGTCAGTCAAATCTATCCCTTTTGAGGACTTCTTATAACTGGAATAATTACCCAGGTAATATGACAATGCGTTAAGAAAGGGAAAGACAAAATTAGCCTACGTTAATCTTACTCAATAGTTGTCTGGTCCAAAACTCCTGTTACTGGGATCCCATAAAACTGTTGCATAGTGGCAACTGCGGACTGCACAGCTTTTCCCGACTGCAAGGCAGACATTTGGCTGTCAGATGGAAGTAAGTAGCCGTAAGTTTTTAACCAACCCTGAAAAAGAAAGAAACAGATGGTAAGATGCCACAGTAAGCTTTCAACTTAACAGATTAGAATGCTTCCTCAAAAGAAAAAGTGACAAACTAGCCCAAAAAATTCAACCACCTCTCTTTTTTTGGTTAGGTTTGGTAATATCATCTGATTGCCGGGAAGGGGTGAAGACCCACCTTACTATCACCTGTCCTGACAGGACAACGCAGACCTACCAAATAGCCATCATCCCTACTGAGAAACTGGGGCAGGCTTAGGTCTCTGGAGCACCGGAAATGCCCAACAAGCTCTGCCCTTGTTCCAGAGATCTCCTGTGCACCCTGTCATCACGAGAGTTCTCGGTCCCCACAGAAGCACACTCCCAATAACCCACTGCCCACCACCTACTGCTGCCTCCGGACCACCACTCCAAGCAAACAGCGTAACAGGCCTGGGCAATCCCTGCAAACACAGGTTCAGCTTTACACTCACACTGAGCAAAGGAATATTTCTTTCAAAAAAAAACCAAAACCCCAACAAACCAACCCAAAAAATACACTCAGAAAGTTTGCAGGGACTCTGGTTAGATGGACCTTTCCTCTCCTAACAGCAGATATCTAGCAAATTGCGAAAACAGGGAAATAGCCAACTCTCCTCAAGGAGCTTTGTCCCTTTTCCTTGCCTCCCCCCCAAAACGCAGCCTTAGATAAAACCACGTCAAACTTGTCAAAACAGCAAGGACAGCATTTTCAAAAACACCCCGTCGTTCACAATTTTTTTCTTCTTCCCCTCTCTTACCCTCTCACACTTTGATACCACAAGAAAAAGGAATATTAACTCACCATTAAGTGCAAATACCAATAAAACCCAAATGAAGGCTTGCTTTCATAACTTTTCACCCTAACTTTTCATGCACACACCTCAGTGTTTTTTTCTTCTGG
This sequence comes from Charadrius vociferus, assembly GCF_000708025.1. Taxonomy (NCBI): domain Eukaryota; kingdom Metazoa; phylum Chordata; class Aves; order Charadriiformes; family Charadriidae; genus Charadrius; species Charadrius vociferus. The sequence continues at coordinate 1,963,196 of NW_009650082.1, forward strand.
CCAATACCCCAGCCTTCCAATTCAATACTTAGACCAGGATTACTATGAGATGGACATAATATCCCGTAACCTTTTTCCAGCCATGAGGCCAATCCATCTGACCCACTGGACACAGTCCTCGACACACAAGCACTGATGAATCAATCGCCTGCATACACTGCTCTTGCATTGGCAGCCAGATCACTCAGAGGAGGGGGGAGAGGAGAAGCACATCTTCCCTTAACGTAACAGCGCAGCAGGACAGGGGCTCCACTCAGGAGGGGCACAAGAGGGAGAACAATCCCCATTTATTTGTGGCAACAAGAAGACACCAGTATCCATTGGGAAGAATGACCTTGCTTCCAAAGCAGGGGAAATAAGGTGTAAGACAGCATCTGGGCCAGGCATGTTAAAGTTCACCGAGTAAATGGATGTACAGCGCTATTCCACGCAGATGTCACCAAATGCTCTGGACAAAGCCAAGCTGCTTGGACACCAGACATTTGCTACCTCTGCCTTGGCACCTGGCGCTAGCCTCTGCCAAACACAGCCTGCTGGAACAGGTGGACCTTCGGTCTGGCCAAAATAAGCTGTCCTTGAGCAGCAAGGGCAGAGCACACGGGCCAGGACAGCTCTGCCAGGGGCTACTCTCGCCTGTCCTCCCCTTTCCCTCAGGGCCAGGCTCGGAGGTGGGGGCAGGCGAGGGAAAGGGACTCCCGGCCATGCCCGACGGGCACTAAGGGAAACTCCTCCGGGAGGCTGATGCTCCAGAGCTGGCAGGGGGGGCTCGGCTGCCCTCGCCCGCCCGTTCCCAACCTGCCCAGG
>NW_009650082.1:1964725-1968321 GCF_000708025.1 Charadrius vociferus
GGCGTCCCCGGCCCCTGCCGCAGCGCCAGAGCAGAGGCAGCAGGGCCGAGGCCTTTCTCTGCGGGCCTCGTCTCTCACGACGGGGTAGTCGTCTGTTCTCAGAGGTCCCGCTCCCTGCCCAGCCTGCCTCGCGTTGTCCTTGGCTGCAGTCTGGAGGTCCTCGGCAGACCTGTGTTAGAAGCCCCGGGTGCAGGAGGCCAGCTGTATACACCTCCTCATAACGGCCCACACGCTGGAGGGGAGGGATGCCATCCAGAGGGACCTGGACAGGCTCGGGAAGGGAGCCCTTGTGAACTTCTTGAAGGTCAACAAGGCCAAGTGCAGGGTCCTGCACCTGGGTCAGGACAGTCCCGTGCACAAATCCAGGCTGGGCAGAGAAGGGATTGAGAGCAGCCCTGAGGAGAAGGACTTGGGCGTGTTGGTGGGTGAGAAGCTCAATGTGACCCAGCAACTGCACTCTGGGCTGCATCCCTAGCAGCATGGCCAGCAGGGTGAGGGAGGGGATTCCACCCCTTTGCTCCACTCTTGTGAGACCCCACCTGGAATATTGCATCCAGCTCTGGGGACCCCAATATAAGAATAACAGAGGAGGGCCACGAGGATGATCAGAGGGCTGGGGCACCTCTCCTATGGAGCCCCTCTGCTGGGAGGACAGGCTGGGAGAGTTTGGGGGTGTTCAGCCTGGAGAAGAGAAGGCTCTGGGGACATGTTAGAGCTCCTTCCAGTCCCTAAAGGGGCTCCAGGAAAGCTGGGGAGGAACTCGATCAGGGAGTGGAGCCATAGGATGAGGTGTAATGGTTTTAAACTGAAAGAGGGGAGATTCAGATTAGATATTAGGAAGCAATTCTGTAGTGTGAGGGTGGTGTGGCACTGGCCTGGGTTCCCCAGAGAAGCTGTGGCTGCCCCATCCCTGGAGGTGTTCAAAGGCCAGGTTGGACGGGGCTTGGAGCAACCTGGGCTGGTGGGAGGTGTCCCTGCCCAGGGCAGGGGGGTGGAACTGGATGATCCTAAAGGTCTCTTCCAACTCAGACCATTCCATGATTGTATGATAATGAGCCTGAGGAGAAGAGGGAAAGTGGGGCTGGCTGTTTGTTGGCCAGTGGTCCTGCCCTGAAGCTGTCCCAGTCTGAAAGGAGGTGGTGCGCTTCTGAGATGTGTACCCAGATGGAGGCATGAGTGTCTGTACTACCTCAGAGAGATCTAAGGGCTTTGTCACGCTCCATTTCTCCCCTTCATTTTGCTCAGGACCAAAAATGATGCCGTGTGGTCTCAGGTTGAAGGAGGAGGAGAAGGCTGTGGATGGCAGCCCCCCTGGCCCAGCCTCATTGAGTCAGAGGGTCTGGAAGAGCAGTCAGCTGCCTGCACTTTCATATGTGCTTAATAAATTATTTTTATGAAGGATTGGGGGTGGGGGTGGGGGGAGACACTGTGCCACCAGGCAAATCTCTTGCTCATTGGCTTAACCATGCAGACACCAGAAATTTGAATTCGTATCTGCTGGGACAGGAATCTTGGAGCACAGGGCACAGGGCAGTCTGGCTGGCAAACCTGAGCTGTGCAGCAGGCATCAGTGCACCGGTGAAATGCTTGAAGCTGCAGGAGTCACTGTGCCTGGGAATCCCAGGCCAGAAGGTGCTGCTGCACCCTTGGAGAAACAGTGAGGACATTGGGTTTTAGAAATGCGGGACAGGGATTTCATCTTTTTGTCAAAGCAGTTCCGTGAACGAGCTCTGTGTGAACAGCCAGCGCTGGCCTTTTCCTGGCTGACTCAGGCTGACAGCAGCTCAGCTCGCATGCCGCTGAGGCAGCGGATGTGCTCAGGATAGGCTCTTCGCTCTGCCTGCAGAAACCGGAGAGGAACTCTTTGCCAAGACAAGCCAGCAGAGCTCCCCCACTCTCCTCAATGCTGATGCCAGGCCTCTTGTTTTTTGCCCAAGGAGAGCTCAGGCTGCCATTTCTACCCCCTACCTTGCTGCAGCAATCCTACTTCTGCCCCACCACTGCTACCCTTGTCAGACCATCTCATTCACACTGCATCTCTTTGGGGCACTTGTAGTGCTTTTTGCATACAATTAGACTAGACTAGAATATTTTCAGTTGGAAGTGGCTTACAATGATCATCTAGTCCAGCTGCGTGACCACTTCAGGGATAGCCAAAAGTTTAAGCATGGTATTAAAGGCACTGTCCAAATGTCTTTTAAGCTGACAGGCTTGGGACATCGACCACCTCTCTAGGAAACCCTTTCCAGTGTCTGACCACCCTCTTGGTAAAGAAATGCTTCCTAATGGCCAGTCTGAGCCTCTGCTGGCGCAGCTTTGGACCATTCCCATGTGTCCTGCCACTGGATCCCAGGGAGAAGAGCACAGCACCTCCTTCTCTGTGTCCCCTCCTCAGGAAGATGTAGAGAGCTGTATTCACTACCTTATTTTATTTCATAATTATGTATCTGTGTTACAGTGTTGTATTACTTTATGAAATCAACTAACTACTAAACTAATGAATAGTGTGGTGTGACCCTGACAGTCAAAAGAAAAGGAGGGACTGTTAGGAAAAACCTCATTCCCTAACTGTTGTACAAATTAGTCTCTCTGGTATGAAATTATATGAACTTTCTTAAGATATACATAGTTTACATTATATACTGCATATTCATGATTAAGCAAGCATGGCTAAAGGACCTCAGCACATTGCAAGGAGGAGGACAGCCAGCACCCTGAAGAACAAGGGAAACCCCTGGACTACCAAGATCCCACCAGCATCCCAGCGCCTCCACCTCCTCTGTGAAAACCTCTCATTATTGGGCATCATAGATAAGTGACTGTAGCAAGACTAACTCAGGGGATGTTTAGATCAAGAAACAAGCAGATGGATGATGACACCATACAATTACAGATACTTTCACCCCATTCAAGGTCAAGATCCTTGTGCTTCCTGGCTCCATCCCTAGCAGGACAAAGTTGGGGGAAAAGGAAAAGGAAGTCGCTATTCAGCTCTGCCAAGGGCCTCCCCCAGCTGGAGCCAATGAGCCCCATGGAGCTACCAGTTCTTGCATGCAGCTAGATATGCTCCCGAGCAGCTTGGCTGCCGCTGTGAGCAGCCAGACCCTCGGACCCTCTTTGCTGTTATGTCAGCACCAGAAAATACCAACAGCCAACGAGGGGAGAAGTCTAAAAAGGAAAAGGGAGTAACCCTGAGCCAAAACCGAGCATCTTTGGTGTGGCAGCTCCCAGCATTTCTTCCCGGTTGGTGAGGATGCCTGCTTTGCTTCAGACTGGCAAACAGTTGTGGTGCGAAAGGGCTTGTGGAGATGACCTCTCAAAGCTGGGCCAGCAAGAGCGGGTGGCCCATAGGCCTGTCCAAATTGGCTTCCAGGTGGGCCCCCTGCCACCGGCTGGTGGACGGTAGCTGGGTGGCAGCATGGCAATGCAGTGATAACAGCAGTACGACGGCACAGCAACGCAGTGATGTCACAGTGGGGCAACGTGTAAACGCAATGATGCAACAATGCATGATCGCCATATATATCTGCTGTCTGGGTGACTGGCAGGGGCGACCAGAGCCAGGTGCTCCTGGAGCGAGAGGTGCCAGTGCAGGG
>NW_009650083.1:0-870 GCF_000708025.1 Charadrius vociferus
CTGGCTGAGGCCAAACCACGACACCATAACGGAGCAAAAATGTTATTAGTCGGTGTGCTGGGTAATTTATAGTAAGATCTGCAATAAAGGCATTCAAAGCCATGGCTAACACAAAATCATTTTGCAATACCCAATTAAAGTATTCTGCTGTAATAGGGACATAGATAATAGCAGGATCAAAACCAGCTATCTCTCAACATCGTTTTCTTAAACGGATGATAACTTGGGCAATAGCTTCCACCTTAGTCACAACAGTTTTTGACAATAGATACAGCAAAAAATATCCATTCCATGATACATAAAGGAAGCAAGATCTTAGCTAAATGACAACAATCATTAGGTATTAAAACTGCAGTAGTAAATATCGCACCGAGCATTTGTTGCGTATAATTAGATCTTAACCCATATTGTGCAATAGCATTTTTCACTTCTTTTATCATTTTCCAATCCAAAGGACTCCACTCTCTGTTCCCCTACGCATTAACCGTCACCGGGTAAGCTCCGGGAAAATCATTAAGAGGCAAAATAACCCCATCTAGCGTAGCGTCCTTTATAACTCCTTCCCAACGACGGGCAGCAGCGCCATCTGCCGACGGCTTTCCCTTTGGTGGAAGAGGTAAATCATCAGGCAATGGAACATTACAGGGATCAATGTCCTTCTGTTGCGGCATTGTCAATCGTTCTAAGCGTTGCTGTAAGTTTGTCAGCTGCCTGTCTATGTCTTGATTTGGAACCGGAATATGCCAGTCTTTTTCCATAAGTTCTAGAGAGGAAGGCGGCGGAGGAAATGCCTCTGGAGTATCGTCAGGAAAACCCTCCAACGGAGGTGCCGATGGTTCAGGCAGAGGATCGGGGAGTTGCCTAAGGAGG
>NW_009650083.1:1440-8203 GCF_000708025.1 Charadrius vociferus
AAATACTTAAGCCATTATATACTTTTTACTACAACGTGGGCTAGCTCTGCAGCTTGTGCTCATTGGTTTCTAGACTTATACACACAAACTATTGTTGGTTAAATGCAGCTGTAACTTATTATCTACACTTTGTTACTATTTCTGCCAAGTCAGTCTTTTAATTAATACACATTCCGCATCTGTTGGGGAGTAGCAGTAGTTTCAGTGTCAGCGCATGTTTTCCTCCTTCATGTTGACCTTCAGTACGTGTCCGTTGTTTTCCAAGAAGTTTCCCACAACCTGGTCTATTGGAAGGCGTCCCTGCCCATGGCAGGGGGGGTGGACAAATGGATGAAGACCTTAGTTCAGCAACAGTCAGCAATGCTACCAGGGTGTAAGGATCCATCATGAACAGATTGAAGAATGACATACGAGAGACCACAATGCAATTATATAAATCAAGTGTATGCTCTCACCTGAAGGGCTGTGTTCAGTTCTCATCACTCCATCCCACAGATGTGACAGAAATGGTAAAAACTCAGGGACGGCTTCAGATATAAGAAAGATCTAGAGGGCTGGAAAAGCTCTCATACCACGAGGTGTGGAAAATACCCAGAGCACTTATGTATGTGTTTTGCCCTGCAAGGAACATCCCAAGGTCAAAAGGATGCTGAGCTCTTTTGGATGAATGAGCACTGGTGTTGAGGTGAGCATGAACATGAGCCCATGTGAAGAATGTGTGGCTCCCACCTCAGGAAATGGCTTCACTTGAGCTTCTCAGTGCAGGTTGATCCTGCATGCAGAGTACAAAGGAGAAAGGGACACAATGAAAGTATGTCAAATAATGAATGGTATGGAAAATGTGCATTAATAAAGCCATATTTAATTAAGCTACAGATGTTCCGTTAAAAATGAAATAATTGCTTTTTCACACAGCACATAAACCAGATTACAGAACTTGTTACCACCATGCAGAACTGAGCCACATTTATCAGAATTCAAAACAGAATTAAAAGCAGAGGTAGACTGCGGGAACATACAGTGGTAAAAGTTTACCAATAGTTTTCAGCAGAGCTCTGTAATAATAAACGGTCTTGCATTAGGGTATATAGTCTTTCTGTAATGGGGGTTGGACATAAAAATTAAGTCAATTATCTTTAAGATTGAGTTTTGGGTTTTTTTTTTTTAATGTAGTACTTAGTCTTTTGACTTTGTGGAATTCTGGAAATTGTGGAAAACACCTAGTTCATAGAGAATATTATACCCAATGTATAACCGTTAAAGCAGTTTAGGGAATGCCCTTGAGAGAAAGACACTATCCGAAGAATTCTGCAAACAGTCTTTTAAATTATATAATAAAATTATACTTTTTGATTTGAGCCCTGTAAATGTTTTCTGTACAGACAAGAATAAAGATCAATAGTTTCTTTCTGAAACTGATTTTATTGTTACAAGTACTCCATTCCCTATGGAGTACTTTACTTCTCTCTATGGCTTTAGCCCATTCACAGGTTCTGCAGGCAAGATCTCTCACATTAAAACAGGAAGGGTTCCTAAAGCTTTGGGGTTTTGCCGAGGGTTTTTTCCCCGCAGAAGCATGAGGGAATTGCATTTGAGAGTGGCTGGGGAGGGCAGGAGTGGGGGGGGGCCCCCAGAGGTGTGGGCGTCTCTGAGTGACTCTGGGGTGGGAGAAGGTGTGATGCCCCAGCCCCAGCCCAGGCCTGGCAGGATGTGAGGCTGTCCCTCTTCTGCTGGCTCAGATCTGCACCATGAAACCTCATCCTCTAGCTTTTTGGAGTGATTTCTAGAGAACCTTTTTAGTCCCGCCCCCATTAGGCACATCCTATTGCTTTTTTCTGTAAGTGCATTTAAAAAAATATTTTGTATGACTTGAAACAACCACCAAAACCACAGTGGTTTTGTGTAGGTAAGCCAACCAACTCAAAGCCAAGTTGAAAGGAGCTGTGGCCAAATAATACCCATAGGCAACTGGGAGGCTCTTTCGTTGCTTTTAGATTCACCTTTGATCCATTGCCTGGGGGGCAGCTCTACCTGTTTCTAAAAAAAGCACTTCTGCTTCATGAATATCTTTTAACTAGTTGAAAGTGTTCCTGTGTTTAAGTGAAACAAGCAGGTCTGCAAATGACTGTGTATGCCTTGTGCAAATTTAGATTCTGTAGACTAGCCTACAGATGTCCCAAACCACTGCTTACCCATTTCAGTTTGTCTCTATGGATTAGAAAAACTCCGCAGCCATTTGCTATGAAAACAACAACAAAAAATTACATAATTTCTTCTGCACTGTTGCATGCATTGGGTATGCATGGCAAGGTTTTGGTAGTGGGGAAACTGCAGGGGTGGTTTCTGTGAGAAGCTGCTAGAAGCTTCCACCATGTCTGATAGAGCCAGTGCCAGCCAGCTCCAAGACAGACCTGCTGCTGGCCAAGGCTGAGCCAATCAGCCATGGTGGTAGCACCTCTGTGATAACATATTTAAGAAGGGAGGAGAAACTGCTGCACAACTGCAGCCAAGAGAGGAGTGAGAATACGTGAGAGAAACAATTCTGCAGACACCAAGGTCAGTGAAGAAGAAGGAGGGGGAGGTGCTCCAGGCGCCGGAGCAGAGATTCCCCTGCAGCCTGTGGTGAAGACCATGGTGAGGCAGGTTGTCACCCTGCAGCACATGGAGGTCCACAGTGGAAGATATCCACCTGCAGCCCATGGAGGACCCCATGCCGGAGCAGGTGGATGCACCCGAAGGAGGCTGTGACCCCGTGGGAAGCCTGCGCTGGAGCAGGTTTGCTGGCAGGACTTGTGACTGTGGAGGACCCACACTGGAGCAGTTCATGAAGAACTGCAGCCTATGGGAAGGACCCATGTTGCAAAAGTTCATGAAGGACTGTCTCCCGTGGGTGGGAGCACATGCTGGAGCGGGGGAAGAGTGTGAGAAGGAAGGAGCGGCAGAGGCAACGTGTGATGAACTGATTGAAACCTCCATTCCCTGTGCTCCTGTGCCACTCGGTGTTGTGGATGAAAGTATTTGACACAGTTATGATTTAGCAGTGATTCAAAATTTATCAATAATTTGAGACAGATCAAGAGGTTGAATTTTAGCAGCACTTAATCATTAACTGATTTAACAAAATAACTAAACAGTGACTTAATTACAGATTCAAAGATGCAAGATTTACACTAACTTACAATAAAGTATCCCAAATCAATATATATACATATGCACAAAAGCACAGATCTCAAATTAATACATATACATATATATAAGCAAGGCATATAAATGCACGTACACACCCACCCACCCCACCCCCATTCTATAACCGCTGAGATCAAAGATCTCTTAATATCGCACGACTCTGATGAGCTGGTGGGTATCCCTTCTAACTCCTACGCGTGCACAGACAAATGGAAGAGCATCCACATACATAAAGCTAATCATAAACATATAAGTGGAGAGGTGGATGAAAGAGAGGCTAGCCTATAGTTAAAATTTCCCTTTTCTCAAGTTAGAGTAAATACTCACAATATATCAGCATTCCTCAAAGGGCAATAATTGAGGCTCGAGAGGGGTAGTTTTGCCCTGGCCTTGTAGTCCTTGAGGTGTTTTGCCTGAGTGGCGTCCCATCTCAGGGGAGGTTCTGGCCTGCTGCGATCCAGAAGAGCTCAAAGGGTCTTTACTAGAATTGCTACTTATAGGATCCGAGATAACTGACCTTTGTCAAGTACTTTTCCACTCTGGCCCAGCTTGGACAGTGGAATATTCCAGTACTTTCCATTGGTTATGAAAGCCCAGGACTTGCTAAAACTTGTGGTCCTGGTACCCCCCCCTCTCTGTGGCCACAATCCATATGCTGTCAGAATTGATCAATTGCAGTTATTATCTTCAAACGGTAGGAGCCATGGGGACCAGGCACACTATTGTGTTCTTGGTCTGTTGCTCTCCACTTTTTCTTTCTTTCATGTTAGACCATTGTGTTAGTTCTGGTCCATTGTATTGTTATGTGGCCCATGTGGGGAGGACATCACGCCAAGTACCGAGAGGCCTAAGGTGGTGGTGGTGAGGAGATTGCACCACCACACTAGAGGTGGGGAGGAGGTAGAGAATTTGGGAGTGAGGTTGAGCCTGGGAAGAAGGGAGGGGTGGGGGGAAGGTGTTTTAAGATTTGTTTTTATTTCTTATTACACTACTCTGGCTTTTGATTGGTAATAAATTAAATTAATTTCCCTGAGTTGAGTCTGATTTTCCTATGATGGTAATTGCTGAGTGATCTCCCTGTCCTTATTTCGACCCATGAGCCTTTCGCTGTATTTTTTCTCTCCCTGTCCAGTTGAGGAGGGGAAGTGATCGGCACCTGGTGTTCAGTCAAGGTCAACCCACCACAGGCTTTTTTAAGCATAGCATAGATATCCATGTGATTTAAGTTAAGCTGCCTATTTTTAACACAATATGAAATCTATCTGAATATAAATACACTCCATGTGGCACTTTATGGTAGTATCTTGTAAATATTGCAATAATTAATGCAGAACCACAATTTAAAACCTTTTAATTCTGCGCTGTTATCCTCCCATTCCTTGGTACCACAGGTAGAATCATAGAATCGCTAAGGTTGGAAGGGACCGTTAAGATCAAGTCCAACCATCAACCTACCCTGACAAAACCACCTCTAAACCATGTCCCTAAGCACCACATCTACCCTTTTTTTAAATACCTCCAGGGATGGCGAATCCACCACCTCCCTGGGCTGCCCATTCCAATGTCTAATAACCCTTTCAGTGAAAAAATGCTTCCTAATATCTAATCTAAACCTCATCTGACATAACTTGAATCAATTTCCTCTCATCCTATCACTTTTCACCAGGGAGAAGAGGTCAACCCCCACCTCTATACAACCTCCTTTCAGGTAGTTCTGGAGGGTGATAAGGTCTCCCCTCAGCCTCCTCTTCTCCAGGCTAAACAACCCCAGTTCCCTCAGGCGTTCCTCATAGGGCTTGTCCTCCAGACCCCTCATCAGCTTTGTAGCCCTTCTCTGGACACGCTCCAGCACCTCTATGTCCTTCTTGTAGTGAGGGGCCCAAAACTGAACACAGTACTCGAGGTGGGGCCTCAACAGTGCCGAGTACAGGGGGATGATCACTTCCCTAGTCCTGCTCACCACACTATTCCTGATACAGGCTAGGATGCCGTTGGCCTTCTTGGCCACCTGGGCACACTGCCGACTCGTATTCAGCCGGCTGTCCACCAACACTCCCAGGTCCTTCTTCTGCCAGGCAACTTTCGAGCCACTCTTCCCCAAGACTGTAGTGCTGCATGGGGTTGTTGTGACCCAAGTGCAGGACCCGGCACTTGGCCTTGTTGAACTTCATACCATTGGCCTCAGCCCATCGGTCCAGCCTGTCCAGATCCCTCTGCAACAGAAACAGAATGGGTCACATCTGCAGTATTATGCAGGGTTTAATTTGATATACAGTACTGTACTATGCACATATTCAAACCTGTAATAACACTAAAACATGAAGTAGCTTACTCCTGAAAACATTCATGGCAGGAAGTAGATGTAAGCCCTTGCCCCTGAGCCCGCATATATATCAGGATCAATGACCATGTGTCATGGTTTGGCCTCAGCCAGCAACAAAGAACCACACAGTCGCTCACACAATTCCCACAGCCATGGAAAAAGGAATCGTCAGGGCAAAACTCGTGGGTTAAAATAATGCAATTTAACAGAACAGCACACGGAAAAGATGAAAACGCGATTACAGTACCGCCGCGATGTGCACCATGCGGCAGCCCACCCCCAAGTGGCAACTCCTCTCCTCGACCTGGCTAGCTCTTCTTATAGCTCGGGCATGGGTCATGTGGTATGGAATACCTGCCCCCTGCCGGCTCCTGGGGAAATTAACCCCATCCTTGCTGGAACCAGGACACCATGTCATGGTTTAACCCCAGTAGGAAGCTAAGCACCACTCAGTCACTTGCTCACTCCCCCCCAATGGCATGGGGGAGAGAACTGAAGGGTAGATGTAAGAAAACTTGTGGGTTGAGATAAAAACAGTATAATAGGTAAAGCAAAAGCCGCGCACACAAGCAAAGCAAAATAAGGAATTCATTCACTACTTCCCATCTGGAGGCAGGTGTGTAGAGCTATCCCCAGGAAAGGAGGGCTCCATCACACATAACAGTTACTTGGGAAGACAAAGGCCATCATTCCAAACGTCCCTCCCTTCCTTCTTCTTCCCCCAGGTTTTATTGATGACTATGACATGATATAGTATGGAATATCTCTTTGGTCAATTGGGGTAAACTTTCCCCAGGTAAAACCGAAAGTGCAACTAATAACAGAATCCATCACGTGATGCCCAAGATATACAGGTAGAGCTGTTATCCAACTAATCATATTATACATCAGAATTGCAAACTACACCAAAACAGCACATTTAAACCGTTGCATAAAACCACAAAGAATAAATAAACTATGCAATGCATTTGGCAGGTTAAACAGAGTTGACTCAATTAAGAGCAAACAAAGCTCTTTAAAGGCACAATAAAACATTTAATTTAAGAATGACATGATGTGAGCTGTCTGTTCTAATCTCTGAGCAAGCTGGAATTCAAACTATTCAGGAAATCTATCACAGCTCTGGTAGAGCCCTGCTCGAGCCCCATGTTGGGCGCCAATAAATCTGTTGTGGTTTGGGCCAAACCGGCCATTGGGCAGGTGACAGATGCTCCCTCCTACCCCTTTTCAAAGAGAGAGACAGAGGAGGGAAAG
>NW_009650083.1:8293-16754 GCF_000708025.1 Charadrius vociferus
CACTGGGGCAGTCCCAGACTGGACTCAGTGACGGATGGGAACTGGATTCTGGATCTGGATTCAGGATCAGGATCAAAGGCAGACAAAGAGCCCTCCTCAGACGTTTGCCATTGAAGAAAGAGAGCTGACCCTTTGATCCCTCAGCTTTTATACTGAGCATGAGGCAGATGGGATGGAATATCCTGTTGGTCAGTTTTGGGTCACCTGTCCTGTCCGCTCCTCCCCGCAGGTGGGACCCCACTATGCTTTTCCGCTTCCGACCCTCCAACGGGGCAAGTAACAAAGTTGGTTGGCCTTGGTTGTTATAGCAATAAGTATAAGCAGGAGCCTCTCTGCATGCCATTCGTTGGCATCAACTTATAAACATAGGTCTTATCACTCTGAGAGCAAACAGTGTCTGCACAATATGCTGTTAATTTCAGCAGTTAGAAGAGGCCCAGCTAAGAAGCGAAATTACTGAACAAAACTGGTCCTGTTTTACCTCAAACCAGGACAGGTCAGCTGTCCTGGCTGTGTCCCCTCCCAACTTCTTGTGCACCCCCAGCCTGCTCGTTGGTAGGACGGTATGAGAAACAGAAAAGGCCTTGACACTGTGTAAGCACTGGTCAGTCATAAGTAAAACTTTCCTGTATTATAAACACTGTTTTCAGCACAAATCCAAAATAGAGCCCCATACCAGCTACTATGAAAAATTAACTCTATCCCAGCCAAAACCAGTACAGATCAGAATTGTCAGGGGTCTGTTGTAAGGAATCCATTACCAGGGTCTGCCATGCCACAGTTTTGTGCAGAGAAGCTGAACAGTGGGATAGGAGTAATCAAAATACATATACACTAAATCACTGGCAAAATTTTGCTGTGTTCAGTTTCCGTAACATTTTCCCTCCGTTGTCACCTTCTATTACAACTGACTTTCTTTTTTATATAGCAGAAATATGATAAAGAAAATATTTTGTGGAGCCTAGGCCTTTTCCATTGTGCCACTGCCCTTGGAATCAATTTTTTGTTCTTAACCTGTCCTTGGTATCCATTTTCCTCAGTATTCAACTGAATTGTAAAATCTTGAACATGTTTAGACTTTCCCCCATCTCCCAGATACCCAGTGCAAGGGACATTTGTACAAGGAAACTGGAGACTGAAAGGCTCTTGCAAAGAAAAATCGTAACTAGATAAACCAACCTGAATGCACTCAATCTAACATGTGCCTCATTTACACAAAACACCATTAACCTAATCCTGTTTACAGCAGAGGCAACTTAGCTTATGTGTGTGAATAGGTTGCTTTAGATCACAGAATCACAGAATCCCAGAATGGTCAGGGTTGGAAGGGACCTCTGGAGCTCATCCAGTCCAACCCCCCTGCCAGAGCAGGGTCACCTACAGCAGTTGCACAGGATGGTGTCCAGGCGGGTTTTGAATGTCTCCAGTGTGGGAGACTCCACCACCTCTCTGGGCAGCCTGTGCCAGTGCTCTGCCACCCTCAAAGTAAAGAAGTTCCTCCTCATGTTTAGATGGAACTTCCTATGTTCAAACTTGTGCCCATTACCTCTTGTCCTATCACTGGGCACCACTGAAAAAAGACTGTTCCCATCCACCCAGCATCCTCCCTTTAAGTATTTATAAGATACCCCCTCGGTCTTCTTTTCTCTAGACTAAAGACAGCCAAGTCCCTCAGCCTTTCCTCATAAGAAAGATGCTGCAAGCCCCTAATCATCTTAGTAGCCCTTTGCTGTACCATGATAATATCATGTGTCTAATAATACCAGATAATACCATGTTTCTTCAGACATGCATATATCTCCTTAATATATAAGGAAAAAAATATTTTATATTTAATACATTACCAGTGGGTTCATGGAGCGTAAGGATTGGATTTCTTTTCTTCACATTCTTACATCACTGCCTGAATTAATATTAGGCTGGGACTGAAGTGAAAATGAAGTTCCAATTTCAGCATACAAGCTAGGAAAGACAAGCAACGAATAAAAGAGAAAGGAAACCATCTTACCAGACAAAGAAATAAAAGCATATTTAAAATGCATAATCTGCACTGCAGAAGCTCTTGCTGTCTCTCTCCACCCAGCCCTGTTGGGAAGCCATTGGTGAGGAGCAGCCTACTGCACTGGTCCTTGGCAAAGGGGAGTGAGGTGGGCAGGGGCAAGGGCCAGGGTGGGCTGCTGTGGGGTGGCCAGCACTCCCAAGCAGAGGGGCGCATGACAAACACATGGTGACCTGCAGAGCAGCCGCAAACCATGACCTGAACATCACAAGGCCTTTGCCAGAGGGTCTTCACCCTCCAAATGGCATGGCTCCCAGAACAGCTGTGCATGCTGGGAGCCAAGCAAAATGAGAAAAAAACAGTCATGGGAAAAGTCCAAGAAAGGTGCTGGTTGTCCCTTGCCAGCTTTTCTGTGTCACCACAGAGAGCCTGGCTGCCCAGTGTGCCAGCAAATGCTTCAAGCAGTCCAGACCTAACAGAAAACATTCAAGAAGAGCTGTGAGACCATGTTCAGGGCATTTGTTGGTTTACAGAGGATGCAGCATGATGTACCAGTATGGTATGCTCTGCCACCATGCTAACCTTCAGCCTTCCTCCAGGGCAGGTTTCTGTTGGGCTGCGTCCCATCAGTGAGGGGCAGGTGCAGAAGGTGCCTGAGGCTCCTGTCTGGAAAGATGCTGAAAATGAGTAAGTGAGGTCAAGTTGTAGGACTGGAAAGTTTCTTACATGTTTGTTTGGGTTTCGACAATAGCAGCACCTGCTCTTGTCCAGGGATGCCTCCTGGTCTCTACAGCTCCAAGTCAGGGCTTACTGGCCTCCACCAACACAAAGATGGCTTCCCTGATTCTGGAGCAATTGCAAGGGGGAAAAAATCAGGAGCAAGCCTGTGGAAGTGTTACCTACTGTATCAGCATGAGATTTTGAAATAAAAGATATTGAAATAAAATAAATAAATTTGAAATAAAATTTGAAATAAAAGATCAGCTCCAGTGCAGGTAAGTCCGCACTGGGGAAAGGGATTGGAGGTGGAAAGGGCCGGCAAGGGGCGCTTTTGGGGCTGGAGAAAGCGACTAGCTTGTCCTCACATTTGTGCCGGAACTGGCAGCTTGGGGGAGGGCTGCTGACGCAGCAGGTGACGCAGCACCACCCGCGGCAGTTCTAAAGGAGCTGTAAAGGAACTGAGCTGCTGGGAACTGAGCAGGCAAGCGGCCAGAGGGCGGCACCCAGGGTGTCACCTGGGAGCACCGCAGAAGGGTGGACCCCCTGAGTGGGTGGACTGACCGGGCCAACAGGGCCTGCCAGGTTGCTTGGAAGGGCGCTGCATCTCTACCATCTCGGTCAGGTAAGCCATGGTATCTACCCGGCAGAAGACCATGGCCCCAAAGAACTGTTCACACACCAGCTCTAATGCTGCTTCACAGATGGAGCTCTTGTGCGAACACATTGCTACCCAGGTGTTGGGCTGCAGGGTGTGCCCTGCTTTCATGCCAGTGTCAGATGGCGGCAGTGAGCATGGCTGTGGCAGGTGTGCCCAGGTAGAGGAACTCCTGCGCTTAGTGATGGAGCTCAGGGAGGAGGTAAGTAGGTTGAGGGTTATCAGGGAATGCGAGAGGGAGATAGATGCCTGGAGTCACACCCTGTCTCCCATGACAGAAACCCAGCAGGCAGACAGACCCCCTGCTGCGGAGAGCTCCCTTTCCTCTCACTGACTGACTGAACAGGGTAGCTTTGGAGGACAGGGGGCAATGGTGAAATGTTCCTGCCCGATGCAACAGGTGCTTCAGGCACATCTGCATGACAACTACCGCACCTTTTGAAGTCCCATTGCAGAACAGATACACTGTTCTGCAAGGGGAACTGAACAACAGTGAGGATGATAATCCTCTCAGGATGGTGGGTGTCATTGAAGCCTAGTTGGACCACCCCCCAAATCACAACTGCCTTGATAAAAAACAAAAGACGGTTCATTGTAATAGGAGAAACAATTCTGAAGGGAATGGAAGGCCCAATATGTAGACCGGACCCGCTATATAGGGAAGTTTGCTGCCTCCCTGGGGCCCAGATTAGTGGTGTTAAGAGGAGGCTTCCATCCCTGGTGCAGCAATCGGATTATTATCCCCTTTTAGTGTTTCAGGTAGGCAGTGATGATGTAGTAAGAAGAATGCTGAGGGCAATGAAGAGAGATTTCAGGGCCCTGGGATGACTGGTTAAGGGATCGAGAGCACAAATCTTGTTCTCCTCTATCCCTCCAGTTGCAGGGAATAATGAGGGGGTTAACAGGAAGAGCCAGCAGGTCAATGACTGGCTCTGAACCTGGTGCTACCAGCAGGGTTTTGGGTTCTTTGATCATGGCCTGATTTACAGAATACCAGGCCTGCTGGCAGCAGATGGGGAAAAGCCTGTCTCGCAGGGGGAAAATGGTTCTTGGAGCAGAGTTAGCAGGGCTCATTGGAAGAGCTTTAAACTAGATTTGAAGGGGGAAAGGGGATGAAACAAAGCTTGCTAGAGACAATCCTGGGGGTGACACATCAATGTTTGTGGGACAGTGTCCTAGCAAGGTCCTTTAGTCTACCATCCCAGTGGAGGTAGGGAATGGAGTGCCATGTGATAGCAAAGACACAAGGGATATTGATGGGCTAGAAATCACAGAAGTGCCTGGGAATAGTCAGGTAGGAAATAGGGCTTCTCCTCCCAAAATGTGATGGGATCGATAGCACAACTGAAGTGCATCTACACCAGTGCATGCGACATGGGCAACGAACAGGAGGAAGCGGGAAAACTATGATATAGTCGCCATCACAGAAACATGATGGGGTGATACATGTAACTGGAGTGCTGCATTGGATAGCTATAAACTCTTCAGAAGGGATAGGCAAGGAAGGAGAGGTGCTGGGGTGTCCCTGTATGTTAGGGAATGTTTTGTTTGTCTTGAGATTAATGATGGTGATGGTAGAGTCAAATGTTTATGGGTAAGAATCAGGGAGAAGGCCCAAAAACTGAGCCCTTGGGAACACCACTTGTGACCAGCTGCCAGCTGGATTTAACTTTATTCACCACCACTCTGTGGGCCTGGCCATCCAGTTTTTTGCTCGGCAAACTGTATGCCTATCCAAGCCACGAGCAGCCAGTTTCTCCAGCGAATGCTGTGGGAAATGGTGTCAAAGGCTTTACTAAAGTCCAGGTAAACAACATCCACATATCAACATATCGTAGCATCACAGCAAGGCTCTGTGCACAATTTACTTCTGATTACAAAAGTGTACCACTCCTTCCATTGCCCTGCTGCCTGGGAAGCCAAAAACTCATCAAAGTCCTTCTTGGGATATTAGGGACACACCATCAGTTTCTTCACCCAGGTGGTTAACCAAATATTCAGGGTCTTGCAAATAGATCCAAATAGGATCCTGTTGCTCCTCTGAGGCAACGACTTGCAAAGAAGATAAAAAGTTCAGCTTCTGTGAGCCCAGGGGAGTCTGACAGTAAGAGGTAAAGTCCCTTAAGCAGTAATTTTAGTTAGCGTTGAGCCCAAATATACTCATTCTCCCTCTCAGGGCAAACTTGTGGTAATGATTCAGGCTGCAAGTCCTGGGTCTCAGTAGGGTCATTTTAACGTTCTGTTATCCCACTGCATTCTTTCTTGTGGTGCCCTGCTAACGTTTGGAAGTTACCCCCTAACCCTGGCCCAGCTGCCATTCCCTGAAAAAGCAACTGTTAGCTGTGCTGTGATTACCTTGGATAGTCAGACCTTTGCATGGCATTTCTGGGGCGAAGCTGAAACACATGAGACAATCAGGAACTTGACCTTAATAAACCTGTAATAAGGCTTGTGTTTCTCTGACACTCCCAGAATGCTTGTTAAAAAAAAACCCACACAACCAAATCCTACCTTGCTTTTAACTCTTGAAGTCCAAAACATACACTGTAACGCATGTAGGGAGATTATTATGAGTTGCAGTACTGTACTACAACCAGAGCTAATTCAATTTTGATCATGCTGAACATTTTGCATAGTTGGTGCCTGAGCACTATTTAAAATTCAGAGGAAGGTATCAACCACACCGAGATGCTGTAGGAGTACAACCTCAGGCATGCTGCAAAGACTAGGATTTCGCATCAAAATTATGAACGCAATACAATCTGCTTGAATGCAAACAAAACCTAAGGATGGCATACTTATCTTTTTTTTTTTTCATTTTCTTTCTTGTATTTTTTTGTAAAATGGGGGGCTTGAAGTACAATTCCTGTGGGGAGAATCAACCTTAGTCTTTCTCCTAGGAGATGTCTAACCACCAGGCTACCTCCAGTTTTTAAACTGTGTGGTTGCTGAAATAAATTCACAGCTTGTTGGAGCAGACAGTAGACCGTACCTGGATCCAAGCTGCTGATACTCTAGATCCTGAGAGAAGGAGCTGTCACGCGAGTGCTCGCTTGTGTTGCAAAATCTGACAGGGCTTGAAATACTACTACTCGGGTGTTTTTGTTTGTTGTTTTTTTTTCTTTTTAATTGGCCCTTCAGTTCCTTGCAAGTTGACTCGGAGCAGGAGGGAGAGGGGAGAGGCTTTTCAGATTCAGTTCTTTGCCATAATTGCATTTACTGCCATGAACACGGATTTAATTTGCTCTGTGTGTTCATGAAATCTGCAGCTGATAGAGTGAGCTGATACCATGGGGCGGTGGCATAGTACATAGTGTGAGGTTTATGTGGCGTTTATTCCTGTGCTGGGACTTGCTGTCATTGGAAACAGAGTAAAGATCAAGGTCCTACTTGTAGGAGAGCAGGTCTGTGGAAAGGGACCTGGGAGTCCTGGTGGACAACAGGATGACCATGAGGCAGTAATGTGCCCTGGTGGCCAAGAAGGCGAATGGCATGCTGGAGTGCATCAAGAAGAGTGTGGCCAGCAGGTCGAGGGAGGTCATCCTTCCCCTCTACTCTGCCCTGGTGAGGCCGCATCTGGAGTATTGTGTCCAGTTCTAGGCTCCCCAGTTCAAGAAAGACAGGTATCTGCTGGAGAGGGTCCAGCAAAGGGCTACGAAGATGATTAGGGGTTTGGAGCATATTTCTTATGAGTAAAGGCTGAGGCACTTGGGTCTTTTTAGTCTAGAGAAAAGACAACTGAGGGGGGATCTTATTAATGCTTATAAGTACTTAAAGGGAGGGTGCCAGGAAAATTGGAACAGTCTTTTTTCAGTGGTGCCCAGTGATAGGAGAAGAGGTAACAGGCACAAACTTGAGCATAGGAAGTTCCATCTTAACATGAGGAGGGACTTCTTAACTTTGAGGGTGGCAGCGCACTGGAACAGGCTGCCCAGAGAGGTGGTGGAGTCTCTGACTCTGGAGACATTCAAAACCCACCTTGATGCCATCCTGTGCAACCTGTTGTAGGTGACCCTGCTCTGACGGGGGTGTTGGACTAGATGATCTCCAGAGGTGCCTTCCAACCCTGACCATTCTGTGATATGTTCTTTGTGTGGCAGCTTTACTGGTGATGTAGAGAAGCTGCATGCCTGGCTGAGGCTCACATACGTTAGGACTGCAGGATGTTTCAGTCTCGTGACTGCAGCCAAGCTAACTGTTAAACTGATTGTGCTTTAGTTAATGACTAAGATAAACTTTGCAGAGGGGATGATTTCAGTTCCAAGCTGTGCCTGCCCGTGCTTCGCAGAACCAAGGGTGATGCCGGGGCAGCCCTGGCCCTGCAGGGGATGCTCCATGCCATGGGGATGGGGCTTGCTTTCCTTTGGCGGACAGTGGTTTTGGGGGCTGGGATCTACACTAGCAGAGTGCAATCACCTTGGGGCTGCCAGGCCACCCTTCGCCTGCCACGGCTACCCATGTCCCATTGCCATCCCCACCCCTGTCTGAAGACTGAATTAATAACCAGGAAATGAGACAGTAATGGGGTCTAGAGGGGTCTTGGCTTTTGAATGTCACCGTAAGCATGAAGCATGGGAAAGTAAAGGTTTTTTTCCGTCCTTGTTTACTGCTGTCTGTGCGTTCACTTGTTTCCTGACACGAGCCATGACTTGAAAGAAATTCAGGCTCCAGCAAATTTTGCATAACACTTCAATGTGGCCTCTGGTATTGAATAAGGGCAAATCCATTATACTGTTGCCGTGGCAACCCTGGCACAGACCCAATGAGGAGTTGTCGTGGTTTAGGCCGAATCGGCTACTGGGGACCTGGAGGACCCCAGATGGGACCGACAGATGCTCTCCTCTGCCCCTCTCTCTGAAGAGACAGATTAATTGGCGCCCAACATGGGGCCCAAGATATACAGGTAGAGCCATTAACCAACTCACCATGTTATACATCTGAATTACGAACCACACCAAAACAGCACTTTTAAACCTTCGCATAAAAACAAGAAGAACAAATAAACTTTGCAACACATTTGGCAGGTTAAACCAAGTTGACTGAATTAAGTTCAAACAAAGCTGTTTAAAGGCATGATACAGTATTCT
>NW_009650083.1:16768-17940 GCF_000708025.1 Charadrius vociferus
TCATGTTATACATCTGAATTACGAACCACACCAAAATAGCACTTTTAAACCTTCGCATAAAAACAAGAAGAACAAATAAACTGTGCAACACATTTGGCAGGTTAAACCAAGTTGACTGAATTAAGTTCAAACAAAGCTGTTTAAAGGAATGATACAGTATTCTGCTTAAGAATGACATGATGTAAGGTGTCTGTTCTAATCTCTGAGCAAACTGGAATTCAGACTATTTGGGCAATTTATCACAGCTCTCTGCTCGAGCACTGCTCGTGCCCCACGTTGGGTGCCAATTAATCTGTCGTGGTTTAGGCCGAATCGGCTACTGGGGACCTGGAGGACCCCAGATGGGACCGACAGATGCTCTCCTCTACCCCTCTTCAGAGAGAGGGCAGAGGAGAGCATCTGTCGGTCCCATCTGGGGTCCTCCAGGTCCCCAGTAGCCGATTCGGCCTAAACCACGACAGGAGTGTTTATGCCAGTGGCCCCCGTGCTTGGTTGTAGGGTACAGGCAGTGCGGCCAGATGCAGGTCTGCCTCAGGGGTGTAGCGCCCCACACACCCCACTTTGCCCGTACTGAGCAAGGCCACCCATCAGACGTGTCTGTTCCAGACGGCCTGGGGCAGCAGAAGACACTGAGTCCTCTCCTGGGTTCCGGCTAAATTAGTCCTTAATTTATTTGGGAGGGAATCAGGCTCTTGCAGTAAAAGTGAGAAAGGATGTCCTTCGCCTCAGTTGGTACAGACAATGAGAAACCTGATGTCTAGCTGTTTAGGGATCAATGGCGAGCCTGTAAGGACAGTCTGTGTTTACTAAGGAGGGTGATCACAGTGATGGATTTTAATAATTAAAATGATTTTATAACAAAGAAACAAAGTAAGTTGGTCATTTCTTCTCCTCTTCTCTTGTGAGCAATATCAGCTTAGCAGATATTGATTCTTCTTGCTTGGATGGACTTTATTTATTTTCTATCACAGATGTGAATGTTTAATTTTGGTAAATTATATTTTAGCCTTTTTGCCTTCATTTTTTTCCTTTTTAAATGGTCAGCGATGGAAGTTCATATTTCCCCTCTTTGCTCAAGCAAGAATGGTACAGTTTGTTGTGAGCTCCAATCATGACAATCATTTGATTCAAAGCATCTCAGCTTCAGCATTGTCCTGGTTCCGGCAGGGATG
>NW_009650084.1:0-3255 GCF_000708025.1 Charadrius vociferus
TCAACTTATCAATCGTAGTGTGTGTGTACATATACAAACATACATACTTACATGTATATATAGATCTCTACATCTAAATTTTGGAGTGTTAACCTCCTCCATCCAATCATACATTGCATAATAACTTTTGAACAAACTGATAACTCATCATCTACACTGTCATGTCAAACTAAAATCCGCTGGCCTTCATCTTCTTGTCTCTCACCCTCTGTGGTCATTCATACAGTGGATGGAACTGGCATTATTTTAAATTAACTTCGCCTTTCCTTATTACAGATATAAATGAGCACAATTTGCCCAGCAGAGGAGTAACAGAACCACTGTGCAGTGGTGAAGACAGATTGTCACTCATCCCATCCAGAACATCCTAGTGGTGGTTCCCTTGAAACTCTAAAGGTGCTGCCCCTTCAGAGCTGCAGCTCCTGGGTGCATACCACCATCCTATAGCATTAATGCTATTTGCCTACAATAATCCTGAGTAAAATGCTGGGAAGCAGTTATGAAGGAAAAAGGAGGAGCGCTGTTTGCAAGAAGCTTTATCAGTCTCTGTAATATATGGCATGGCATCGACTATTTGACTGGCTTTCACATAAGCAAAGCTCCTGTTCAGATCTCTATACTTCTATAACCTCATAACAATAATAACGAGTCCTAACACTCAGCATTCAGTGCCAGTCCCAAGGGATGACCCAAATCCTGCAGGGCCAGAGCTTAATCACTTGACTCAAGTTGCAGAAGACTCAGAAACATTTACATGCAGACAAAAAAAAAAGAGTATCTGGAAAAAACAGTATCTGGAGTCTGAGAACAAGATAGACTGTCAGGAAGGCATAGTCTTTATTATCAGCTATAGATAGCGTGTCTATCCAATGAACAACCCTAAAGGCCATCGAATCAGTCACAGCAACAGTGCTTTGTTTGTATTTTGATGTCAATGTACAAGAGAGAATAAATGTAATGCAGTGAATCAGATGAATCTGAAAAAAATGAACAAAACACAATGCAACAGTCACTTTCTGAAATGATTTTACTGAAATGGATGCAACTGAACAAGTGTTATACATTAACAACATTACTTAAATGAAATTTTAAGAAGTTTTATAGTTCACTTATAAGACATTGTAAACTTAAAGAGAACCTTTAAACAGCAAAAAACAAGAGAAATGAGTTGATACGCATATCTTGTTTTGTCCTCTAGGGTGAGATGACCTTGGAAATAAAAATTTAGAAACGGCTATAGTTAGACCTCGCTAGTCCTCTCTACAACAGCAACCAGTAGAGGATGCTTAGAGAAAGTTTATTAAAAAGGGGAAACTATACACTGACACTTCACCCAGTGTATTTCAGCTACTTGCAGTGGTGGGGAAGTCTGTACTCCACAGCTGAAGTTCAGCTAGTTGCAGCCTAGGGACTTTGTAATACAGAACTTGTATCCTTGTGCTTAATAGGTTTTCATAGATAAATATTTGTCTAAATAAGTATTTGTCTAACTGCTCCTGAACCATTTTCAACCTCCAGCATTTCTGGCATTAATTTCTGACAAGGAGTTCTACGGTTTAACAGTGTGTGTGTGGGGGGGAAGTCTGTACTCCACAGCTGAAGAAATCTGAATGAGCTCTTAGAAACTTCTGTTATCTAGTTACACAGGATGGGGTTGAACTGCGATGTTACAGCTCTTAAGACATACTTGTCTGCTTCTGCATCAAAACATTTGTATGCCCCTTTCTTTCAGATCCTCTTCACTGAGTAGCTTCTCCAAATTATTCTCGTTAGGTAACATGAAATCTGCTTTTTATCTTCCCATATTTTTATTATCACTGCATTCTCCAAATTGGTTGCCACTATGCACACAGTACAGGATCAGAAAAAAGCTAATCAGTGAAAAGACAGAAGGCACTGTAGAAAGAACATGCCCACCTTGTCCTGTAGCTCTGCCTGTTAGCTGGAATGGCATGAAGACACATCCACAGGGAGTTCTCTGAAATTTTGTGAACTGTCCATAACATGACAGCTAACTGCAGCACAATGCTTTATACTCAGAACAGTATATCCTTATCTCCGCTGAATAAAAGGAGACTAAGACTCACTGTATTAATCTTGTCTCTAACTTACAATTTCTGAAAGTTTACTGTATATTCTAGAGTATGTGAACACGTAAAGAATTAAGTAATAAACAGATGCGCATGGGTATGTGTCAGCATTCAGACAAAGCAGGCAAGATGATCCTTGGCCAGTCAAAGAACAAATAATCAGTCAAGCCAATGCTCTGCAGAGCTGCAGCTAAGTGCCCATTTAGACTGCAGTAGTTTGCTGAAAGAAGCTGTAGCCATACAAACCTTGTGAAGCCAAACCCATTCTGAAAACATACATCTTTTGTAGGAAAGTATAATTTTTAAGAAGATGAAGCAAAAAAAAAAAAAGGCAAATATGAAACAGTACATGCTGAAAAATTCAAACTTGTATTAAAACACTTTTTTCTAGAGAGTTTAAATTTGTGAAAACAGAAGAGAACATGAATCCAAAACTCGGGAGGAAGAGAACTTTTTTCTCCCAGACCATTACTTTATTACAGGGCTTATACACAGGACGCAAGGAAACTGACAATCCAAGTAATGTATCAGAGGTACTATTGTTCAAAAAAAAGTTTAAAAACGTCTATTCTTTGCTTGCTGCATCTTGGAAGTCTAGTAGCAAAGCAATGTAAGAAATACAGCTTTATTTTCTTCAGACTTTTTCTGATTTTTGATCACCAAGATCTGCTCTTCAGGGCAAACAAACTTTCAAAGTGTTTTAAGCGTGTCCTCATCCCTCTACCAGAATGAATTGTCATATATGTGATCTAACAAACTTTTTTATATATATATCTGTTCTGTCCCTAGCTGTATGCAAGGCTGTATGCAAGTACATGATGAATTAACACAGCATGAGAGAAAACCCACAGTATCTTTCAGCAGTAACCTGACATGGATGCAATTAAATGAGTGGACAGCATGAAAATGAAACTTCTTATGTACAACTGTTGTCCGTGCCTTCTCTTTTCTAAGATGGCTGACTCCCTAAATTCTTGTACCAATAATTGTTCTAGAAAATTAAAATTGTAATTTTTTAACTGTTTCCTGGCATTTGTGCAGCTGAACATGCTGAAGACAGAGACACTCTTCTTCAGAGAAATTTTTGTTTGCCTTTGGTATTTTCCCCTTATCAAATGAACAGCTGGGACAGAAGCCTAAAAGATACCTATTTGCAAATACTAAT
>NW_009650084.1:3301-6510 GCF_000708025.1 Charadrius vociferus
CTCCCCTTTCCTAACTTCACATCCTTTGTGGTTCTACCAGAGAAGCTGAAGCATCTACTATTTATCTGCCGCATGTATGTGTAACTGTGTCGGTCAGGGAACTGCCATTGAGTTTCACCACACAGACACTTATTCCATTCCTACTGTGGAACTGACTCTAAAAGAACCTATATAGTCAGAGTTAACCATCTAATAACACAGTGGTGGCAAGAAGCGGCAGTATCCTTTCAAATAAATTCAGCCCAGGAACTAGACCATCCCAAGTGTAATTTGCCACAAACAATTCCCTGGGTAGGAAAGGCTACCTGCTCTGGATAGGGTCACCCCTAACTTTAAAAGCTGGTCAGCAATAAACATCCAGGATCCCTCTGTAGTCAACGGAAAGAATATGGTGCCTGTGGAAGATGATTCATTGCACATTAAGATAAGCCAAGATGGGCAAGATGGATATACTTCAGTTTTTCAGAACACGTGCAGATGTAGCTTACATGGTATTTTCTTTATTTAAATGATTAAGTTCCTTCTCTTCTGAAAATTGTTTTGTTTGAAAGGGAATTGTATTTTACCACTACAATACTGAGGAAATTACACAAATATACTTGCTATATTTTAAATCAACCAGTCTTTCTTCCTATTTCGTTTTTTTTTAATTTTGAATGAGACAAAAATGAATAAAACGGGATTATTTGAGAAACTGTACAAAATAAATACAAAAACATGTAAGCAAATGAAGAAACTAAGCTCAAATGGCACTCATGAAAAAACTTCTATGATATTTGCCCTAGGTTAATGCTTTCTCACAGCCAACAGTCTGTTGCATTTTACCAATGAAAGTTAAAAGAAACATCAGGGTTTCAAATAAAATTAGGTCCTATTCATACACAAAAGTTTTCTGTTTTAAAATCACCAGTGTAAAAGAAAAGGGCAGGAATGCATTGCCTCTGCATATGTATCCAGCTGTGCATAAATATTTTAAGTAACTAACAAAAAGGGCTTGATGGAAAAAAATATGTGATTTGGTATTACCAAAATACCTTAATTAGGTTTTAAGCACCTGAAAACCTAAACAAACTGCTCATCCTCACCTGGGATCAGCAGTGCAAAACTCAAAATAATCATGGGCAGGTAGAGGATGTAGCTGTTCCTCCAGTTGCTCCTTAGTTAGACAAGGAGGAAGCCGTCGAATAACTACCTGCATACATAAAAGAAAATGGAGATTTATCTTTGATCTAAATACTGTAGAAAGAGACTAAACAAATCATATTACTACACTTTAAAAGCTCTTCCTCAAATTAGGGACTTCCATAGGAGCATTAGCCTCCTAGTGATTTACCTTCTTGGACTTGCTGACAGATGGAACAGTTTCCCTCAGTTTCTGCTGACATTGTAAAACTGTAGGGTAACTGAAATATTCTGATGGAGAGCCTGAGAACCACTGCAATTTAGCCAATAACAAGAGATTTTAACAAGTGACCAAAAAATAGATATTGACTACACAACATTTTTACAGTATCTCTTTTTAAAATTATTTAAACTAAATTTTAAGACTTTTATTACAACAGCATCTTAGTGTATTAGGGTTATGTGCCCAGGTGCTGGCAGCAGGGGCTCCAGGGCAGCCTGTGCCCCTGTGCCAGACACAGCCAGTTCCAACGAAACCACCGCAGGGCACAGCTGAGCCCCGCAGCCAAGGTGGTGGTGCCTGGGGGAAAAGGTGTTCAAGAAAGGACAGAAAAGGCTGCATAGCAGTGTGTGAGACAGAGGAGTAAGGGGCGAAAAAAAGTGCAAGAAACAACCCTGCAGACACCAAGGTGAAAGAAGAAGGAGGGGTGGAGGTGCTCCAGGTGCTGGAGCAAAGATACCCCCTGGAGGACACCATGGTGAGGCTGACTGTGCCCCTGCAGCCCACAAAGGACCACTATGGAGCAGATATCCACACTGCAGCCCACAGGGGACCCCATGCCACAGCAGGTGGAGATGCCCTGAAGGAAGCTGCAGCCCATGGAGAGCCCACGCTGGAGCAGGTTTTCTGGCAGGACCTGCTGCCTGTGGAGAGAAGTCCAAGCTGGAGCAGGTTTATCCTGAAGGACTCCAGCCCATGGAGAAGACCCTCAGTGCAGCAGTTCACAAACAACTGCAGCATTTTGGAGGGACCCCCACTGGAGCAGTTCATGAAGGGCTGAAACCCATGGCAGGGACCCCAGAGCTGGAGTAGGGGAGGAGTGTGATGAGGAAGGAGCAGTAGAGAGGAGCTGTTATGTCCTGTCCGCAACCCCCATTCCCCATCCCCCTGCACTGCTTGGGGGCAGAGGGGGGGGAGAGCCTGGGAGGGAAGGAAGGTGTTTTAGTTTTAATCTGTTTCTCACAGTTATACTCTAATTTTTTAATTAGCAATAAAGTAAATTAATTTTCTCCAAGTTGTGTCTGGTTTGCCTGTGATGGCAATTTCTAAGTGATCTCCCGGTCTTTATCTTGACCAAGAAGATTTTAATCTTATTTTCTCCCTCTGTCTTGCTGAGGAAGAAGTGAGAAAGCAGCTGGCTGGGGGTCTGGTAGCCACCTAAAATCAATCGGCCACACTCAGGTAAATTGGCCAATAATAAAGGCTGGGAAAACATACGGAAACCTTTGGGACAGAACTATGCCAGCACACAAAACAGTCAAATGGCCACCAAGCTTCACACAGACTATTTCCATTTCTTGCTGATGTCTGAATTTAACTTGACTTAACCTTAAGTTATAGCGATTTTCAGTGCTTCAGGTTTCCAATTTAGAAAATAGGAATAAATCATATTTCACAGTACTCTATATAAGTACTCTGTGAAAAGCGCTTGAATAAAGCCAGGGAGAGAGAAGTGCTCTTGTCCTCGCAGGAGCTGCTTTGCCACAGCAATAGCCAATCTTGATTCCTGAAGAATGAAAGGTGAAAAAGCACACAAACCCGCAGGGCTACGCCTGAGCATCCCAAAATAACTAGGCGAATAAACACCCTCATGCTGCAGACGAAGAAACATCCGTTTTAAACGCCACAGCCTCCTGAAATTAGACACGGGCCTGTCCAATGTGGCCTAGCGAAAGGAGCCCCTGCCCAGGGAAGTGTGTGTGGGGGGTGGAACTAGGTGATCTCTCAGGTCCTTTCCAACCTCAACCATTCTGTGATGTACAGGGCCTACCAGCGCCGTGCTCCTCACCCCAAACTTCCTCTGACC
>NW_009650084.1:6879-10121 GCF_000708025.1 Charadrius vociferus
GCGCGAGCGGCGCTACCCCGCCCCATCCCGGCAGCGGTCGAGGCTGAGGGGGGCGCGTCGCTGCCGCTGTCCCCGTCCTCCCTGGTGGCGGGGGAGAGACACCTTCAGGGAGCCCAGAGGGACCCCACTGTGCTGGTGGGCAGGGGAGGACAGAGAAATGTGTCCATTTCCCTCTTCTGGTGGCCCCGACCGAGAGCCGCCGATGCCTGGTGACCCTTGGGGCCTCCCTCTGCCACGGCCTTGCCTCTGCCTCCTGCAGCAGGATGGTCACAGCCTCCCCGGGGACGCGTCACCCAGAGTCTTAGGGTGCAGGGCCTGAAAGCTTGCCAGGTCCTGGGGAGAAAACAAGGTGGGAAAAGGGAAAAGAGGCCATTACTTGTTACTTGCATGGACTCATGAGTCCTGTGCCTGCAGGGAATATATGGTCGACCTAGAAGAGCAGTGCCGCCAGCAGCCTCAGCCTCCCAGGCCATGCAGCAAGCAGGCTTGAGGGTTTTTCTGGCTGATGTCTCCTTGCCTTTCTGACTGCCTCACCAAATTTCAGCTGCTGCTTTTGCTGCTACAGAGCCTCACATCCCGTGGTCTTCTGGTTTTGTCAAACACTGGTAGATGTTTGGCACCTGGTTCATCTTAACAAATAAGAGAAGCATATCAAATAAGGTTGAATGGTTGTAGAGTCAGACAGTGCTGCCGTCTAGTCTCTGGCAATGGCAAGACCCTGGGGAGGTCACCAGTAATGGGCAGAGTAAGGACAAGAATGTGGGAAGTATATAGCAATATTAGCTTCAAAATAATCTCTCACCTGCAAGGTATTCCTGAATTGAGTCCCCCCAGGGGAAAATGGTCTTCCAGGTGACTGGTCTGGAAGTAACAAAGATCTGACTTGAATCAGATCAAGGCTTATTCAGACCTAGATTGCAATCAACAAATTTTGCAATGTCTAGATCCAAAAAGTTTCTTGAAATTTCTGGGTGAGTTGGGATGTCTTGGAACTACTTCTCCCAGGCCTGGGGCACAGCACGTGTCATGGGTGTATCAGTGGAGTCCTCTGGAGCTACTGAAACTAGACAGAATGAGCAAAAATGCCTGCAGTTTAAGCAGAATACACAGGGTCATTGCCAGTCTTCAGATGCTGCTGAATTATCCATCCTCTAACAGCTGTTCACAACATGAAGGAAATACAACATTTGATGCAGAATAATAAAAGCAGGTGGCATTGGCTGAGGAAGCTCTGAAATGTGCAAATCTTTTAGGCAATAGTACCTGGGAGGAAACTGTTGGAGCCATTTGAAGCAGAAATGTCTTTTGGATTTTCAAACCAATTCTGAAAACCTTTAAGTCAATGGCCAGGTCGCCCCTCTTTGGGACAAGACCGATCATTGCAAGAGATCGGATTATGTGACAGAGTAAGGATGTCTGTTCTGGGGACATGTTGATAAGCTACTCAGCCTGATGAAATCCTGGACCCTTGTACCCAGCGGCCAAAGCCAAAGCAAAAGTAAAAAATCTGAGGTCAAGTCAGACAAAAATTAATAACCAAAGACCTCATGAGGACAACACTCAATTTAACTAGAGTCAGGGTGAAAATCAGAATGTCAGAATAACCCAGAAAGGCACCAACCACTATCTAGGAAGCAGAGTCCAGTCAAGAGGAGGACTGGAGCAGGACAGGTGCTGGGAAGCAGGAGCAGAGGAGGCAGAGGAGGAGCTGCTGGTGCAAAGACAAGGGTTTGGACGTAACAAGAGCAGATCAAAAGATTGGACAGAACAGAAAGGAGGAGAGAGAAACTTTCGCTAAAGTCCTGTCTGAGAGACATACATCATCAACCAGCTCACAAGCTTTAACCTAATTGTAGCTGCCTGAAGGGCTGGGAGCCAAGCCAAGTCATATCAAGAATTCCTCGGACATCCAGCAAAAGTCATTGACAATCTAGGAATGCGTTTCTTTCTAGGTAACTTTTAATGCCAATAGATGAAGGACAGCAACAGCCCGCCAAAAAACCTCAAGCAGATACCTGCCAAGGCACAGTGTCATGATATGCTGCCTTTATAGCAACACCCATTCTCGCTATGCCATCCATTTCTTCCCACTCCTACCACTCTGCCCCACTGATGTGGTTTGCTGTCTTTCAACCTGAGAACTGATCAGATTGAGAAAAGATTTTTAAATGCTGGAGCAGCTCCCTGATTTGATTCACAACATAACCACATAATAATACATTTGTGCTAACACAGCTGAGGCAGTAGCACAGGGGTAAGCAGATTCCTACGGGCAGGGTAGGAATACTATAAACCAGTATTGTCATCAGAGCTGACACGCCATCAAATCATAACTGGAGAGCGCAGGAAGAAATATTAACTATCAATCTTCTAAACTATTTTGTCAATGAAAATAGTAGTAACATAGAAAAAGGGAAACAACCCAAGGCTTATATCCCTGCCTGACATTAGACAGAAGATTTGCTAGAAGGCTTTTTTGCCAACTTCCGTGTAGAAATTGCCACAATGTCTTGTGGCATTAAATTTACCTATGCTGGATCAAAACCCAGTGTTATAGAGGAAAAGGAATTCAGCTCTGAGAATCTGTTGGCAATAGCCTTCTGGCTGCTCTGTGTGCAGCAACAAGCTTTTGCTGTCACTTCATCCATGAGACGGTCTTCCTGTTTACAATCATCCAGGATACATAAGAACAGATGTAAAAATAGCTACCAAAAGATCCTTTAAAGGATGCAACTTGCCTAATACAGTAGCTGTTGAGACACTCCTTATAGGGTCTTAACTGGCCGGAGTCTTCTAGTGTGCCCAGGAAAAATCTCCAGTTTACCTCAAACATAAGCCGTTATCTGGACTGCACACAAACTACCAGATACCGAAAGAACAGAAAACCCCCTCTGTGAACTTTTTACCCAGCCGTGATGAAGCAAAGATACCCGGTGCTGGCCAGGAGATGTGTACGTTACCCAAATGATTCATTTTTCCCACACTCTGCTTGGATAAAGACTTTTCCACTTAAGACTCATGGTTCACCCCATGTTTTTCAGGAGAACATGCAGCTTTGGGTGAAGTGCTTTAGAACTAGGAAGTTAAAACATTTCATTCACCTTACTTTCTAACATCGAAGAGAATATGGGATTAGTATTGAATTCTGCACTGGACACATACTCCAATCCGTATGTTCCAACATACGGAATGGTAACTTGGGCATCTGTAGTTTCCTCTGTGAAGCCACTGAACAATTCCTG
>NW_009650084.1:10151-84430 GCF_000708025.1 Charadrius vociferus
TGTCACTGGGACAGAAGCAGACTTCTCTACGATACTGTAGAGAAAAGCAAGGGGACCTCCTGGGCCCAACCACATGTCAACAGTGAGAGCACGTGCAATTGCTGTTAAAACACAGACTGTTCCTCTAGCTTTTCCTCACTCAATACGCTTGAATTTTTAAGTGCAGGTGCACCTACAACTTGAGTTCACGCTCAGTAGTGCACAGGCATGTGGAAAACAGCCAGTACCCTGGATTCAAACTATGTACGTGGCCTGCGTGGATGCGATGAAGTATCCTTGATCCATCATGACAGCACTATCAGGAAAAAGAGGCAAAGAATGAAGACATAATCAGTCACAGCAAAAAAGTCTGTCTGAGCAGCGCAGCAAGCAAATAAGAAGGCAAACCAGAGGAAAAAGGAATATTAGCATTTCAATTCACTAGTGGGTGTCTCAGACTGGCTAATGAGAATCCTCGGGTAAAAAAAGGCCATCCCACCCAGCAATTTTTTCCAAGTAGGGATGTCTACTAAGGGTACCTTCCTTAGGATTCACACCCTGGCCACTGAAAACTCAGTGAGCCATGAGACAGATGTAGTGGGATGAGAAGTAGTCATTTATGTTTTCCAGTTTATGTAAAACTCTATACAAAATTACACTCAAAAGATCATAGTATCAGTCCATCCTTTGATATACATTCATCTGCAAAAGTAAAAGTAAACATTATCTGTCTTAAAGTTAAAAGGACCATTAATCAAGGTGGATGGACTGCTGGACAGCAGAAAGACTGCAAAGTTTCAATACAGGTACTTGGATTCAGCCCTTGTCTCCTCCTAGTTCCATAAAGTGCCGAAAAAAGGCATAGGAAATATTTTATGAATCACACTAATATGTCAGGTTTTTTTACACCTTGCCCCAATAAAGTGGGTGAAAATTATATAACAATAACCAAACATATGTTTTACACTAAAAGTATACTTATAAACACATGTACTGAGATACAGTGTAGAAATTACATTTTAGACCATTGATTTTATTTTGGCGACTAAAACAAAAATCATTTTTGTATTTCATGAAAAATCTTTGTCTACAGAAAAATTGCTAGTTTTTGAGTTCTGAAGTACTTCACACTAAGGTCTGGACTGCTACACTTCAGGAAATCTATTCTAAACATTAAATACCAAAACTTAGCTGCAAGTCACAGAAGAAAAATATTATGACAGCTTGTAGCATTAAGATTTTAATTTTAAGCCCCACACAGTGACATATGTGGAAAAGGCAAGAAGAAAGGGAAGGGAAAAAATTACACAAAATACGTTCAACACTCATGCTAAGAAGGCAAACAGACCTGTCCTGGTTAGTGGATGGACAAATCGGTGCTTCTGTTTCAGAGGCATATGCTTTACTTCTTCATTTTTCAGTGAACCAATGACTATACCACACTTTACAGACTTGTGAAAACTGTGTGTGTGTATTATTCAGTTAATCCTTTGCATTGACAAAACAACTATGTTTAAAGAGAGTGACTGTGGTCCCTACAGTAGTACGCTGTGGCTTACAACTTTATTATAACACTAATTGCGGGTAAGGCTGGTTTATCTTAATGTTTACACCATTCAAGTTTGTTGTCTAGTCAGCTTACCAAAAACAGTTCTTAAATGATGTTTCAGTAATACAATATAGAATAACTATAAAGAACAGAACTTAATGACTAGGAGAAAGTATAACAAAGTAACATGCTTTGTCATCAATTTAATGTATGCCAAATTAGAGTCAAATGATGGAAACCCATTGAAATTGCTCCTTAAAAGAATACATCTTTATAAAGTAGTTAGTATAAAACTTCATGGATTCTTTTGGTCTATTTACTAAGAAAGCGTTCCTCACAGACAGGATGAAAACTCAGAAGCAACAATAATACTATATTAGACTGGCAATTCAATTTAACAACATTGTTAATGGTTCCATGTTAAGTACTATTTTTAAACCTTCACAATCTTAATGATGGCAGACACATGGATCAGTAAACAGTTTAAAAAAAAAGTGAATTTATTTTTTACTTCATCGTGTATGATTAATTTTGTAGAAATAGTCCATCGTGTATACTTTTTAATCATCCTTAAGGCAAGCATTATTTCTCTGGTGTTAAGTACAGAGTAGTAGTTTGAATTCATATAAAAATAGCAAATTCTTGAAAGTATAACACTATAACAAAAATGCTAAAACAAACATATTACACTTAGACAAAATGAGCTCTCTACCAGCATTTATGGTCACGTACTATGGTCTGACATCGATGTTTCTAACATCATATCACTTTCATTCATTTCTATCTCAAATGTTTCTTCCAATGGGCGACTAGTATCTGTACTTTTCCTTTGATGTGACGTCTCTAATGTTACTATGCCGCTTTCATCCAGAGTTTGTCTTTCTATGTCGAATTCTCTGAAATCCCAGGGAGGTGAAATTATGTTCTTTAATGTCTTCATTGTGTGTACATCAAAGTCATAACATCTTAATTTGTCTTTGATCTCTGTTCCTAGGAAAGAAGTCAAACCATTAGTTTATTCCAAGTGAACACTCTTAAAAACATATGTCAAAGAAACTATCATCCAGAAGCTACTATGATTATCTGTTTTCAGACCAACAGGGAGCTGTTGCTGCTTAATGACTGAAGTTGAATAGAGTTGTTCTGAAAAAAATCCAGCAGCCTCCTTTTTGAAAAAAGCAGAATATAGGAAGTGAAACTCAGATTCAAAAGTCTGTTCTGAGAAGCAATTGCCAATTCCCTTCCCAATTCTCTAAAAGGCTTTTTTTTGGTTGTTGTTTAAGTTACACACAGCATGGTTTGCATTAACGCATATCAAACAGCTGCATGGTTCTTCCAGACGTGTTAAACAACTACATATGGAGCAAGACAATCTTGAGAAGAAACATCTGCTTCAACTGCATGAAAAATCTGCAGGAAAAGCAATGAACACACAGATGGCTTTTACTGGCTTCAGCCTCGTTGACAAGCTTGACAGGACATCAATTGTGTTCATTACAGACAAATCACTGAGTTCAATGAAGCAGAACTATGTCACTATAATTTTTTGGCGGGGGGGCAGAAAGCTTTCGTAGAATATTTAAACTGTGGCAATATAATACATTATCATTATGAAACACTTTTTTCTTTTTTTTTACCATATGTAAAGTTCTATTTTTGGAGGCAGAAGAATTTATCCTGTCTCTACAGAGCACAGTTTTGACATGGTGAAAATGACTTGCCCAGATCTCTCTACAGCAGCATTAGCTGAAAGCAATGCTGATTTTCCAACTCCCTATTTCTATTTTACTTTCCCCCATTCCCGTTGGTTTCTAAGCTGCCACAAATCAATATTTTCTATAAAAGAAACCATCACCACCTCCAATGGCAAAGTCTTTCCTTTCTTTATATTAGAAAGAATTTACTGTCATGATGCTTAGAAAAAACAGTGGTCATCTGCAATTGCTGATAAGTTCTGACTCATTTAGCCATTAAAAAAAAGCCACAACAAAAACCAGACAAGAATATACTCTGTTTTGTAAGTTAACTAGGTAACGGTAGACAGTCTTTCGTGATGCAAGATTAAGACTCCTCTTAAAGGACTCGATGACTAAGAGTCACGTAAGTGAAAGACTTACCAATGTAGGCTTCAGAATCACCAATATACATTTCTATGCAATGTCCAAGCATCGTGACTGAAAATGTGTCATCCCTCCTAAGACCAAGGGCCTATTAAAAAAAACAGTAAAAAGTATTCAGTAGCAAATAAAACCATTTACATCTTAAGTCCATGATAGTTCTGAGTTTGTTGTTTTGTTGCTCAACAATGCTATCAGAGCATAGTCTTCACTGTAAAGCAAAACATTGCACAACCAAAATAATATTGTCATATGAACTGGCTGAAGTAGTAAGCAAGCAAAGCACAAAAACAAAACCAGAAAAGGATATATATACAAACAGTGAATAATTCAGAAATCATGAAGAATAGCATACTACCAAAATAATGATTATAAAACCTGTGAGGAAGTTAATTTTGTATAGCTAAGCTACTATCTATAACAAAACAGATTGAGATGCTTGAAGTAATTACAACTAAATGTATGTAATACAAGCTTCTAGGTAAACAGAACTGCAGCTAAATTCAAGTCGATCAACCTGTATGCTAAAAAGTCAACGGCGTAAAATATACTGTTACTCTATGAAAACATGACATCACTAAAACTGTCCTGCAATAATAATATACAAGTATCATATAATAAAGATAAATCTGAGACAACAGAAAATAGCATATCTTTAAATGTTGCACTTGCTGTAAAATTCCTACTCCAAGGCATAGGTTGGAAGTATTTTAAATCGTTTCAGCTGCATGAGAATTTTATGTACATAAAATGTATATGACCATTATAATACTCAACCAATTTATAAAAAAAGAAGGATCCAAGTACAAAGTTTCCCAGAGTAGCCATTTTTACCTTATCAACAGAAAACTTAGGAATCTTTTTTTAAAAAAAAATTTAAGATTATAAAATAAACACTAATTTGGAGGCTGGATAAAATTCTGGTTCCCTGTTCCAAAACCAAAACAGAAATAACAGAATCTGACTAGCACTTTAATTGAAGGCAATTACATACCGTATGAAAATAGTCGATTGCGCTTTCAAAGTTGCCCATTAGACTATGTATGTAGCCAATGGCAGAGTAAGTAGAAGCATTTTGAGGAATTAATACTAGAGCCTGGCGATGGTATTCCAGTGCTTCTTCATATTTCCTGTTAGGGTTAAATACCGACAATCTATTAGTAAGCTTCGGGCTGAAGAGTGTTTATATAGTATTATATCGGTATTTTCCTTAGCTCAGTGGCACACAATGCTGCAAGAACTTAAAAATTATTGGTTCACACTCTGAACATAATGGAATGCACAAAAGATTCATGGATATTGGCAATTTTCTTCCTCAACGTAATTGAGAAATCATTGTTCCCCTTATATATCACAACAGCTGCCTACAGCTAGGCCCCATTTAGAGACGATCTTAACAATTTGATATAGTAAATTGCTTTAGATGTTTAATGGTGCTCAATTGTAACATTAGCTTTCTTTCTGTAGCTTTCATTTTCCTCCCCAGGGGAGCAAAGGAGCAACATGAGACTAAATCACTCGTTCAAAGTGAGAAAAACTTTCCGGGCAGAAATTTCACAACCCTTAAGTGCTTCATACACTGGTACTTTTGTCACTTCCACTTTGTTACCATCTCTATCAGAAAAGAAGATTTACACATATCCGTAATTTCTTTCAAATAACAGCCACCCTTTCTTTGAAAATTATCCATTAATTAGACTGCTTATTGCATTTGTTATTTTATAAAACAAGGATTAAATGTACATTATGGCATTACTCTGAGAAATTAAATTGTCACATTTGACATCCTAGTACCAAATTGTTAAAAATTGTCTATTCAGAAGAAATTTTAATATCTATAGTTATAATAAAGTTATGCAAATAGCAACAGATGAAGTTGTTAGAGGGCATTAAGTAACAGTTGAGGCAGAAACATTATGCAGCTGTTTGCTTGCTGCACGAAAACTTTGCTGTGATTTGAATTTTATTTTCACTTATAATATTTACTTGTCCTATTAACTACCACAGTATTTTAATATGCTGCCTTCAAATTTCAATCATGTAATGCTAGTGAGCATACATCCAGTAGGTTTTTTCATAATACCAATAGCATGTATTATGAACACTAGTAAATTAATTACAGAATTTTTTAAGTTGTCAAAGCATATGTACAGCTGCCTAAATTCTCAACTTTATTTTCTGGAATGATGGTTTACATTAGGTTGGCTTTCTGAACCTGAGCAAATCATACAATGCAAGTTGCCCTAAGTGTGATGTAAGCAGTTTCTTATTGTAGAAATTACAAAAGACAAAAGGAATTATAACTGAAACAAGTATTTGAAAAAACCCTGCAATTATACAGAATCACAGAAATTTCAGAGTTGGAAGGGACCTCTAGAGATCATCTGGTCCAACTCCCCTGCCAAAGCAGGATTGCCCAGAGCACATTACTCAGGACTGCATCCAGGAGGGTTTTGAAGATCTCCAGAGAAGGGGACTCCACAACCTCCCTGGGCAGCCTGTGCCAGTGCTCTGTCACCTGAACTGTAAAGAAGTTTTTCCGTGTGTTGGAACGGAACTTCCTATGTTCCAGCTTGTGCCCATTGCCCCTCGTCCTGTCACTGGGAAACACCGAGAAGAGTCTGGCTCCATCCTCCTTCAACACACCCTTTAGATATTTGTACAACCCACCCTTTAGATATTTATACTCATGAATAGATTCCAGAAGTAGTGCCTTTTGTTTGATCTTGGCAGAAGGGGTAACTATTATACATCCGTATTTCATAATGAAAATGAAGACTAATTGGCAATTCAAGCACAAAGCAATTACTACCAAAGCCAAAGCAGAAGTACAACTTATATCTACCATATCACATTCTCATTAGCAGCTTAGAAACAAAACAGTATACACCAACTGGACAATTAAAACCATGACACTAAAAAACGAAAAGATATGGTACTGATTAAATGACAGAAAACACTAGTTAAAATCAGATTAAGGTAATTAATGAGAAAACATTTCTCTATGTTAAAACTGTTAAAGCTTGCATGTGTACTTTGCAC
Organism: Charadrius vociferus; assembly: GCF_000708025.1. Classification (NCBI taxonomy): domain Eukaryota; kingdom Metazoa; phylum Chordata; class Aves; order Charadriiformes; family Charadriidae; genus Charadrius; species Charadrius vociferus. The sequence continues at coordinate 16,839 of NW_009650084.1, forward strand.
TTTCTTTTTCTCTTCCTCGAATGGTAATATGAAATAGTTCTGTTCTCAAAAACCATAAACCAGTATTTTATTGCTGTGTTAATGCCACTGAATATTTCACTTCAAGGAAAACAACATAAGCATTGATCCAAGCAATTAATCGGCACAAACCCACCTTTATGTTAATTACATCAGTGGACATATTCAAGTACGTCCGGACTGGGACAGCAGCCAGTTAGAATTCAGACCCATAAAAGGATCTAAAAGCCTACAACCAACTTTCTATCTAATAAAAATCGATAGTTAAGGAAAGGCTTTCGCATCAAGTACTTTAACTTGCATGTAGTAAAGTGGATATAAGGGGTGATTAATGTATTTATGTTCACAAGCTGATTTAGGGAATCTTGTTCTTATAAGGTGCTTCTACACTGCTCTCATGCGGTACATAATCTTGATATAAGTAAGAAGCAGGCCTAGAGAAAACACATTTGTGTAGTGTTCCAGATATATGTAGCTCCAGTACTTTCTGCTTACTTGAGCTTTCTGCAGACATGTCCTAAGTTGTTCAATAATGGCTCCCACTTATCAACTGTTACCTGCAAAATAATGCAATGATTCAAATAACTGCAGCTTGTAACTGAATTTTGTCTACTTAAAAAACAAACATACAAATGAGCAAGGCAATTCATTCATGATCAAGAAAAATATCACAAGCATTTTCAATTCTTTTCAAAACGCATACTTAAGCTCAAAACATTTATTCAATAACTCATTTTTCTAATTTTTCTGTTCCCCAAAGCCAATTAAACTTCTTTAAAGGATCAGTGATAGTAAAACTTGGATGCAAACCAAACATAATTTGTTTTCTACTTAAAAAACACTTCAAGTCTCTCAGCCTAGGAGCACTGAAGAGTCCCCGAATTAGGTGTTTGTAAAATAATCATAAATACTGAAGGTCTTTTTACTGTCTTCTTCATAGTCTAACTTCATCAGCTCTAAATAAATTAGCTCATTTATGAGGCACACAGAAGACAATCTGAGCCAACAAAATCCTTAACACTTTTTGCTGAAATTAAAAATCATTTGGACTTTATTGCATTATGAATTTGCAATTTAAAACAATGTAAGACAATCTCTGTATCTCTAGTTATTTTTGGTGTTTCCCACTCTAATTCTAAATTTCCGTGTATGTGTTTATAGATACGTTGATATTTAGTACTTCTCAATAATCAAGAAGAATGCCACACAAAAAGGAATTTAGCCATATGCATAAATTTAAGCCTGACCTACAAAGTTTGTGGCATGCATTTGAACATTACAGCTTTAACTGAAACAGAACAACCCTATTTAGATATTGGTGAGCATATAAATCTGTGCAGATTGTTTTAGTAAATGTGTGCCTCGTCCACATGAACATAATAGATTTTTTCAGTGCTTTCCATTTTACAGGTTTATTTTGTTCTAGAAGCAATTTCATTATCTTGATAGGAGATGCCATGTTAACAATTATAGCAGCATGAGGTGGTGTCCTCATTAACTAAATTTAAACTAAAAATTGAGAAAACCTATCGTCAAATTCACAAGAAGCCTGTTACAAGGTGGTACTACTTTCATTAAGGCATCTTAAGTTACTCTAGTTACAATGTGGTTCTTTAGACAAGATGACGACACACAAATAAAATAAATGGTACTACCAATAGGTACAAACTCATTTGTGTGTTCCAGTATTTGAGGAATTGGGGTTGTAATCGTTGAGTTTTGATTGACAAATTCTCTGGAACTATGAGCAGATTAACTAACCAACTTGATTATTTTGATTACTTTCAGGAAGTTAGTTAAACATCCCTGGGCCCATTCCCACACAGTGGCTCTATCTGGTAGAAGGAAAACAAATCCATACCTACAGGATTATGTCCAAACAAAAATGGAAGTCATTCAAGAAATGGGTAACACTTAAGGTGGCAGAAGCCACCTTCACGTGTGTACCCAGTTCCACCCTCAGGCCAAGAACCGTTGGTCGAGTAAGACCCAAGGCTGAGAATGAGACCTGGATTCCACTCTCCAGTCAACGCTTATTTTCTTTTAATTTCATACAGAAACATACTTTTTGCCTTTTCCTGTAGCACTGAAGATAATGTGTGATGATTCTCATCTAAAAACCCAACATACACAATTACAAGTAGATGACAAGTTTTAAAGTCAAATTTATATTGTATTGCTTCTACCTTAAAATAAGCATATTTTGTTAGATACTACAGAATTTCCTGGAGTTTTACATATTTATGATTGTGCATGTTATTAGGAAAAATACCTCATTTCCAATAGCTTTGATTTTTTCCAGTGCATCAAGAAACCACTTTTCTGCAGTTTTCCAGCTAAGAATTGACAGGTTATAGGGAAATAAAAGTAAATTAGTGAAGAGTTTTCATTAGCAGTATGAGAAAACTGTATTACAAGGAACAGCTCTTTTGACATTATTTCATTGTATGAGTGAAATTAACTGTAAAACACAGTAATTTATGTTTGGCTATATTTTGCATGTGCTTCTAAGAGCTAACAAGACAAAAGTTAAAAAAATCAGAAGCAAACCAAGAAGAACTAAAGGGTTCTTATATCTGCTAGGGTTTTTCAGAATATATTTGGAACCTCCTGAGCTGAGGAAATGTTTTGCTGTACAAAGTTTTATAGCATGTGTGCACTTGTGTGTGCAGACAGATGCCTTTTCAAGGCATGCAACCACCCCATGACAGGCACACACAAGATAACAACTGATCGCTGCAAGTTCCTCAAGCATTAAATTCTTTCCTTATTCAATCTTAAACAAGGAAGAACAATGTGGAAAGCAGGGGTTTAGGATAAACACCATCTAAACTAGAACCAGAAGAAACTTCGGATTCTATAGCTCAATATAAGCACTTTACACAATACCGGCACATTACACTTCAGAATAATCCATATTTAAGATCGTATTTAATCTCATTTTGCAAGCTTACTCTCCATTTTGAAATGCAACCACTCCAACTTCATGCATAACAAAAGGATCTTCAGGTGCAATGCTTAAAGCTTGGCTGAAAAACCTTTCAGCTAACTTTGAGTTGTTGGTCAAACCATATTCCAGTCCAATATAGAGCATCGGCAAATGACACCTATAAAAGAAATCAAAAGTATCATGCACTTATCAGGAAGGACATCAGAAACTATAAAGAAGTACCAACTGTGTTTGCATATGTTTATGTACATCCAAGCAAAAAGCTGATTTAAATGGAATATTAACCTAAGGGGCAGTTTTTATGACTATATCTTTGTTAGTTGTTGACAATAAGTTGAACTTCAATACATAATTGCAACTTGTTCTGGAATTGCATGTATTTTCTCAGTGCTTAAGTTAGTTCTGAAGTTGGGGCTTTTTTCCCTAGTATCCTTCCTACATTTCACTTACCAAGTGGAATATGGAAAAAGTAAAAATAAAGGGATTATATTTACCAATAACTACAACCAAATACAATAGTTCTACATAAAATATGACATGATTAGTCCATTACTCATTTTATAACCTTCCCCACAGCAGTGGGCAGCTGTTAAAGATATTACTATACAGCAGTTTATGACCTGGTATGACAAACATGATTCACGAATTTCAGAGAACTTCCAGGTAGTACACAGATTACCTAAATATAAATCTTGACTTTAGAACTTGAAAAAAATCACAAAAATAATCAAGTATAAATAATGCAGTCAAATGCAGATGATGAAATTATTTGTTTTTTTTCCTGATTTGTTCTCTACCAGATAATTGTTTCAAAAGTATTGCTACTGTTAAAAGGGATATAGGTCAATATTCTACACTAATTATGGATTAATTTTAATTTTTCTGAATATGACATTTTTGACATACCCTTTCATGAGCTGTGCAGCTGTGAAGTATGCAGCCATTGCTTGGTCATGCTCACTCTCAACTGCAAATGAATGTCCATATGCTATCCATGCAGGTCCATAGGTTCTCTCAAGTGTAGTAGCTTTGCTGAAAACAAGAGCAGGTCACAAGCAAACACATCTGAAATTAACTTTCATCTGCTTCAGACGACCACTTACATAGCAATGCTATGCCACATAGTTAGGTATCTATTAAGATAATCTTCTTTATTAAAGTTCAACAAACTATTTATTTAGCCCTATCACGCATTAGTATCACACATTTTCAAGAATTCACTGTATTATTTCTATTGCTGTTCACGGACATCAGGAATTATTTGATATTACTGAACATGAGTAATGATATAATAGGTCAATTAGTCAAAATACAGCAAGTTAGCAGTGACTCGTAACGTGTTACAAAATTGTAGCTATATATGTCAACATAAATATATTCTAGCAAATTTAAGTTTCACAAGCAGGACATGAAAACACCAAATGAACTCTTAGATTGAACTGCGTGTTGAAATTTTGCCATATAATGGTACTAGCCTTAATGAAGACAAGAGTATTTATTTGTCACATTGCAGACAGTTGCTGCACATCAGGGAAGTATATACCAAATGTTGCTGAAGTCCTGAGCTGCAGACTGCAACCTGAGTATCAAGACTGCAACCTGGAGTCTTTACAGAAAGACGGACTTGATAGGAACATCAGAAAGCTCTGTACGCTATTTTCTCAGTCTGAAGGCAAGGGCATTCATAACTAAACAGCTCATGACAGATGTGCCCCATCTTTTCTTAAAAGCTTCTGACATGGAGATCCAAATGTTCCGCAAGTAATCTATTCTATTGCTTAACTGTCCTTAAACACTTCATTTTTTCCTAACATTTAATCTAAATCTTGTTTGTCACAGTTAAACTCATTATTCCTCGTCACAGATCCTAGAGAACAGTTTGTTCTCTGTCTCTTGGGACAAAACTTTACATATTCGAACATTTGCAGCTTACCACCCTACATCCTAGACAGCTTCAATCACTTCAAAAACTTTCCTAATTGTCCGCCTTCTCCAGAATACTTGTTTACTGCCTTCTCTTGAATTCAATTCAAACGTCCCACATCCATCTTGAGTTCTCCACACGTTGACTTGTCAACTGACACATTAAAATACAGCTTTGTTATTATCATAAAAGATGGATTAGGTTCTATCACAGATGATGTTTTCCTCATTGGTGCTGAGATGAGGTAAACACTTTTGCAAGACATGAAGGATGCAGATAGCTCCTTCTGGAGCAGCCAGAAGGATATTTCCCTTACATGCTTCTGGGCACTGCCCAGCTATGCCTTCTACCCTGTTCAGCATGCTCCAGCATGATGTCCTGTGACTCCAAAACAACGATATGGGAGCTTGTGTTTTTATCCACAGTATTTCCAGATCCTTTTCTAGAAAGTAGTGCCTAGCCCACAGTTGTCCCTAGCCTCGTAGTATCTTGTTAACTATTTCTCTTTTACCAGACCTTTTTTTGCTCTTTACCAGAACTACCCTGAATTCTGATTCCTTCCTGCCTGTGCCCCCCACCCCTCCACCCCAACACATCTACAGACCCCCTCCTGGCTAGGGATTCTTGCAGATTTAATACAGATGCTTTTTATTTCACCACCAAAAACACCGTGTCACTCCAGACAGCTTCTTGAAGAATTTCACACTAGTACTTGTCAGGAATTTAAATAGCTTGCTCATAATAACCAGGCATTTAAAACAGTCTAAATTACTAACCCATCTTTACATATATCGTCTATAAAGGTCTCAAAGGAAAACGAAAGCCTTAAAGGTTGATTTAGGCTTTCTCAGTTTAAACTTCCAGCACCAAAACAAATGCCCTACTTCACAGCAAGGTCCTGCTCCCCAGTATGGATAAAAAATATACATACAGAAGACCTACAGGAAAGACTGACTGACCAACCTAAAAAGTCTAAGGCTGCTTGTACACAGAAAAAAATAGACAGCCAAACGTCATAATTTTCTATCTAAGTCTTCCCTTTAAGATATGAAAACTGAACCTGGGAGAATGCCTGAGTGTCCTTAAACTGAGAATGGAGGCTTGATCACATAGCTGTAGTTAGCTTGGCAGCATGAGCAAATGTAGGGACTACACCTGCCTATAACAGGAAGGTGACCACCAAAAGAGATTCTACATAAGTTTGTACATCATTTTTAAAGTATCTAGAAGGTTGAGGTCTAAATTGGTATACCGAAAAAAGGGTGTCAACAAAAGGAGTATTTTAGTAGTAACCAGTTTACTTTATGGGCTTACAAAACCCATGAACATTAAATATTTATGTAGTGATTGAGGAACAGATTAACTAAGGAAAACTGGCAAAAAAAAAAAAATTACCTGAGATATCTTCTGGCATGTTCATTTTTGTGGCCAACCATGAGATAGTAGCATCCTACTGCAAACCATGACACCTACACATTAAAATCAAAATGGAATATAATTAGATATATCATACTGATTTTAGTGAAACATCACCACTGGTGATGCAAAACAGAGGAACAGGTTATAATTAGAGAAGTTAGGAACATTTTCACTGAAATCACAGTCAGCTTTTTGAATTATTTGATATAGCAGACAAGTTAGAACTGCTGGTAGGTACTTCTCTAACTGGGTTTGTTCAGCCTCATGAAGAGAGAGCTAAGTGGAAAGCTTATTGCTGTCTTCAGTTATCTAATGGTAGGGAATACAGAAGACAGAACCAGACGCTTCTCAGAGGTGCAGTGATAGGATGGGAGGCAATGGGTGCAAGTTGCAACATGAGACATTCAGGCTGAGTAAAAGGAAAACAATTTTTCACTATGAAGCTGATCAAACATTGGAAAAAGTTGCCCAGAGAGGCATATAAGTTTATTACTGAAAAATAATTTAAAACAAATGCTACAAAGTGAATGTCTCACATTGAATACCTCACGCTGAATATATTTTACAAGTACTTTGTTCTAAAAAAGAACGTTAGTATATGAAAATTACGATGCATAGAAAATAAAAGAAGCGAACCACTCTTACTAGCTCCATCCAGAAACAGATTTTGAATTCTTTTGCTCAAACTGACAATTACATTACAACTTTAATGTACTTTCACCTAGAAAAAACTAACAGATAATGAAGGCTTAGAAAAACTTACAGGATTATTTGGGTACAAGTCCACCAGTTTGTGAGAAAGATAGAAAAGCTCTATGTAGCGGGAAGAAACAAGAAAAGAAAATTAAAATGTGCTAAATCATTAAGATGTTTCAAGGCTTTCTGCATTCTATACAAAATATCTAAACCATCTAACATTATTAATGCACAAGTGACCAAAAATGTTTTCTGTTTAGTAGTAATGCTTCAAACTGCCTCAAAATAGATTTGGGTTTGCAATTAACTAAAAAAAACACCCAAACCAACCAACCCATAAGTCTTCACAGCACATAAATAAACAGCTATACATCCCACCCCTTAAGAATTCTGCAACAACTTAGGTCATTAACATACATTAAAATAAACACCTGTAGTATTACACTTGAATGTATCTTGTCTTGAACTTCATACACTTAAAAGGTATAACATACTGGCTAGATCAATTTCAAAGTAGAGTCCTGTGCATTAACATGCTGAAAATAGGACAAAAGCAAATAAATGATTGTATTATTTGGAATAATTCTAAGTGACTACTTTTCTAATAAAAATAACAATTTTAGTTATTCTAGTAACTTACTACGGATTTTCTAACAACAGTGGAAGTAATCAGATACAGGATAATGATTCTATTGCATATGCAATTTCAAAAGAAATAGCATTACAGTATTTTATTACATAAAATTTCTATTTCATCAGAGTACAGTGCTCCTAAATTGATGAGTTTGTCCTTGAGTACTTTACATCAATTCTTGGCTTCAGAAAAATCAAATACAAAAACTGGCTTACAAAATACCAACTTATTTACAAAATGCTTCTTAAGGCAGACTTCGAAGAAAAATCAGAGTACTGGCCACATTTTCTGTGAAGTAACTGAAAAGTACATTTACTAAACATTGAGAAGTACTAGTACACCTAATGACCTATTTGCGTACATACAATGCACCATCCTTCGAGAGACTGCAAATCATATGAGCTCCTTATTCTATTTTCCAATTGGTTTTAAAGACATTCAAGCTCTTCACTTGCTTTGGATGTTTATATGCAGTCTGAAATGAGAAAAAGCCATCCCAGCTGCAAGTAAGCTATTCTTGTAATTCCAACAAAGGTGCTGCATGATTATTAACTTGTTTGAACTAAAGAGAGGCCTTCACAACAGCAAAGGCAAGGAGAGTCTAGAATCTTTTCTAATATGGAAAAAGCACATTCACCTAAGCATACATACTGCTGAAGAGTTCCTTCTAGTTTTAAATTAATATATTTTATTTTGTTGTTGAGCAGAAAAAGTACACTGAGATCCTCTTAAGAAGATCACCTCAAAACAGAAATCAAACAGACATGAAGCAGTGTAGCTCACTAACTTTCTGGCTACATAGCCCAGTGATTAAAAGACAGTGACACTCACGATCACGAATGAATAAAGACTCTTTGCACAGCTACTCCCCCCTGCCCTGCTGTCAGCTCTAAAACTCCCTTCTTTGCCAGTTACCACTGTTTTCTTGAAACTGCAGGTAGGAGGAAAAATACATGTAAATTTTTAAATGGTATATTAGGGGGTTTCTTGGCATCCTTAATTCTTTTTTAAAATTGAAGCTGTGCAATCTTCTTTGGATTCATATTAAATGTTGTGTTTCTTACCATTCGCTTTATTAAGCTCCACAAGTGTCCCTATATGCACAGGTAAACAATTTGCATGGAAAGGATCTTTTTCCATCACTCTGGAAAAAAAAAAAAATCTGCAATGTACATTTCAAAAATTTTTATGTGTTATAAGCAAGCTGCTTTTATAGTTTGTAATGTTCCAGTTAATTGCCACTTTAGGCACTGGAAAACTATTTGTGACTAGAAGGTACTATTAACAGCATAATAAAGGCTATCTTCAGACCAGAAAACCAACAATTAATTGAGATTAACAGAGAAGAATAACAGAAAATTCTTGCAAGCTGAATATACAATTAGAAAGAGAGAATACAATCCACATTTGTTTGAAGTCACTTCAAATTTAACCAGCAAACAGCAAGCAACACCATTTCTATTCATCTCTTCCAGATGTTTGACAACAACTTTCAGGCAATAGCCCTCAGCTTTCTCAGTTTAACACTAAGCAGTTTGCCTTAGGAAACATATTTAGCTCAGTTTTAAAATGTTTATTTCCTGTGGCATTTAGAAATGGAAGATAGTCTCGCAGAGAACAGACTACATTCAGGACATGGCTTCTAGGCATGTGCCCTTTTTGTAAGCATTGGCATTTGGCAAACTAAGCAAAGAAAGAAATGATGTCTTCAAATCTATACACAGAATCTTTTAAATCAGAAGTACATCATTATGAATCCATTCTCAGAGAAGTACACCTTGAATCAGTTAAAAGTTTAGCTGACATTTTTAAATAGTTCTAAGTATTTCAAATGAAAAGTATAAAAGAACATATAAACAAGTATGTTAAATGCTCTCTTGAAGAGGGTCTAAAACTTTGAAGTTATATGGACTTTTCAGACTCAGATTTCCAAGCTCTAGCATCTGTGACAGTCTCCTCCTTCAGAGACTAGGTGTGGCAATTAAGTTTCAGAAACAAAGATGCAATAATACAATCTTATTGACGTAACTGGAGTAATTTATTTCAATAGGCTCATGATTTTACTCAGGTGTTGAAATTCACCCTGTTAGCATTCTCTACAGCATTCCCAAAAATCTTTCCTGTACTTGGTTCCATGGGATATTCTACATAGTGATGGTTTGCTTCAGCTATGCTCAAGCTGCACTATAAAAAAAAACAACAAACCAAAACCCCTTCTATTTTATACTACTAATATTCTGAGACTATGCAGTACATACACAAAAATACAGTTTCTTAAAAAGCTAGTTGTGAGGCCAGCACAAAAAATAGCTCCACAACCACGCGTTCACATTAACAGTAGCTGAGAAGCAATCCATGTTGTTGTTCTGACTGATCAGACAACGGAGCAGCGGTGTACGCCTGGGCTATGTAACAACTGAGACACAGTACCTGGCACATCAAAAATAATGTAACTATTAATCACCCAGAGTAATTATACTTCCCAACCAACCAACTGATCCAAACCTGTTAATTCTGAAGGCCAAACAAGAAGTAGGTATAGAACACACAAAACTGAGTGTACCAGAGTAAGGAAGAGTCTGGATGAAGGGAAGTGCTGTACAGTGCAGATTAACTGGAGTTTTGCTTTGGATACTTCTGCTACATGTCATAAAAATAAGGTGTCTTGCCAGACACAAACTACACATTCTAAATACCTGAAACTTTGTATCAAATTGTTATGTATGTCAATGCATTGAACAATGATATTCACTGTAAGCCCAGGCATAATTAACGTACTACACCATATGAGAGACAACTCTCAAAGTTGCTTTGTATACTTACACAGAAGTAAGCTTGTAACACATTTTGAAATCACAGTTATAATAATGTCTTTCAGCTAAGGATACTACCACATCCAGGTTTTCCTGAAGACCATCTACTGATTCAGGAATCAGTGTTTCACTCGGTTTATTATACTGCAAGACAAAAGAAACAACATCTGAATCCAACCTAAAATCAGATGGTAATTATATAGAATACGGTATTATATGGATATTAATATTTTTAGTTCTAAAAGAGTACTTAAACAGTATTAAGCTTCTTAGAATTCCAAGTTTTAAACTGAAAGCCCATAAAACACTTATTTGGTAAAACGGTTCTATATAACGTACTTCAAAGCTCATCTAGAACATGAAATATGCTTGCCACTGTTAATACCTTAAGTGTGGGCTGTAGAAATGAGTACTGACCACTATATAGTTGGCTTTCAGCGCTCTCATACTATCTTTGGAAAAAATAGTCTGAAATAATGTTGTTATACCCTAATATTTTCAGGTAACTGACATTTTACATACATTATTAACATTCTTTTTCCCCACAAGTTTCTCAAGAAATAAAGCTGAAAAAACTCAATCAGAATTTCAAGTTGTCACCACATCAGAAAACATTACACAGAACTATACTACCTCCATAAAGTGATATCTACTGCATCAAAAATTTTAAAATTATCAAAGCTACAAAGGCTTTATTTAGTCCAATGTTCAGAATAAATGGAATCCAAAAAAATACACATCTGAAGTCAAGACTTTCAATCAATTCTCCAGCTTTTTAGTCAGTTTTGGGGTTTACCTTTTTCAATTTATTCTCAAATAAGAAGTGAAGCAATTCTTGTTCTTCTTCTGTACATTGTCTACTAAGAGGTAGAGATTCAAGAAGTTCTTTTTCTATGTGAATTTAAAAAAAAAAATTGAATTGGTCATATTACAGAAGAAATAGTAAGATCCAACATTTTAAGAACTTAGAGATGCAAACATTTTTATGATGCTCATTGCAAAACTACAAGGAAGAAAACAGTACAGATACACTAAAATGAGATAATATACTAATTATCGAAATTAATGATTGAATTCTTAGGTTTTCCCTCTACACTTTCATGTCATCTTTATTAAATTTTATTTAACACACCACTATTTTTATTTACATGTTAAATTTTATCACTTGGATTGCTATATTAAGCGATGCCTACTATAACTAAGCAAGTGCTAGTAGGGTTTTGTGGATTCAAAGCCTGTGAAGTTGAGAACACAGCAAAAACATTGTTTAGGCTGGTCAAAGAGTGTGGGAGCTGCCAGAGCTAAAAGAGAGGGCAGCTGGGTTACTTTGTTTCTTTTAATTCTTAGCACTGAAGGACTGAAAAATGAAGTTCAAATGTAAATTTTAGCAGATTATAATTTTCTCTTATTTCATGCATTTTCTATTCTTAACATTTTAAAGTCTGTTACTTGTAGCATTGCTTTAGTTTTTATCCAGGAAAAAGGCCTGTTGGGAAAGCAGCTAAATGTTACTTGTATACGAGAAATACTACTATCCAGACCTTCTTGTGCTGTCAGCATATGGTGCGACGTCAAAAGATCAAATGCTTCAAAGCAGTAAACATCAAGCTTCAGGGCCTCTTTGTAGCTGTATGTTGCTAGGGTTCTATTATCCAAAGCATCATAGATCTTCCCTCGCAAAAGGCATATAGAGCTCTTGATCTGGTGGAAAAGCAGGGCTGGAGGTCAAAGACTGAATCAATGTTTGCAATTTGGGTTTGAGCACAAATCAAATGGGCTCCCTGAAAGGTAAAAAGCATTTCATGTATGATGGAACCTGGTTTTCTAGTGTTGTCTTTAAATAAAATATTGTCTCTACTATCTTAAAAAATAAAATTAATGCTCTGTCAGGTTATCTACTGCCAAACGAACACATGCTTGAAGTAGAGGGACAATAGACGGAGATAGTTTATCTTTTCTACTTCTGGCATCCAGGTCTCTGATATTTAGTTGTAAGCTATTTATACTAAGTTCCCTTCATATTCAATACAGAGAAATCATCACTTTGAAAGGCGACTCACTTCTTCGTTGACTATTAAACCACATATTTCAGGTAAGACAAGAATGACTGCAGTAGAGATGGAAAAGGCCAAATCAATGGACTCAACTACTTTGAGCACAAAATTTATCCTTCTTTTCAACCCAAAACATAGATGTTTCAGAAACAGAAGTAGTGAAAGATCATTATTACCATAGTTGTATTACCAAAGTTGTACTAAGATGTCTAATAACTAACATGTTCTTTCAGAACTCTCCAGATGGGTATTCAGTAGGCCACAGAAGTCTCAGCAAGTTTACACCTTACGCATCTATGGCATCAGACTAAACAGAAAGACCAACTCTCTCAGGAGTCCACATACTAAACAGTATAGCTGCATTAACAACTTATAAATCCCAGGGGGGCTGCTACAGTGGTAATATTTCTACCAGCTTGGAGGCCAGTCAGTCTTACTCTGGAACTACTGTCTGTGCAAACTGATCAAATTAAGTTTGCAGAAGCTGCGTTCCTAGAGAGCAGTTTGATTCAAAATTTCTCTTAGCAGCATCCACTTCAGTAGTTCTCTCCTTTGCTAAACCAAAGCCATCCTCGCGTTCGTGAACTACATTATCACAAGCATTAGTGAAGGTAAGGACTGACGGAAGGTGAGTTTTTTGGCTGGGCTATTTTTCAGTCAAAACAGTTTTCCAATTAAGTTCAATAATCAGCCACACAAACACTGCGGCCAGAGTACCATGAAACAGGGAGCAAGAACAAACACCCAAAGCTGAGGACTTCTTTCTTTGCTTGCAGTGGTAGCTTAAATGTTCCCATTAAGGTGCACTGCAGTAACTTGGTCTAATCCACGTCTCCCTTAAGTCCATTAATACCAGCATTTGAAATAAGTTCACATTGATGATTTAATCCATTTTGCTACTTTCTTACAGGGAAAATGCCATCTGTCAATCACCTTCGCTGTAGTTTAAGTTAATAAACTTCAATTGATAACTCCAAAAGTAAAGACTCTTCATAGACTCTTCAGCCTACACATGGTACTGATAGCTTTTAATTGTGTGCCTATAGAGAATTTTTTCACTGAGTTTCAAAAACTTCACGTCACGTAATTTTCAAATGTGATCAAAAAAATGTCCCACTGAGAACAACACTTGAGTGGTTCAGGAAATACCTTATTAAAAATATCTAGAGGAAAAGAAAAGTTGCTTTGTTATCTCACAATCTGCAGCCCAGTTGAAAGAAGCATTAGCTTACATTATCAAGACTGAAACTGCAACACAGAGCTAAAAGACTCTAAAAACCAATGTTAGATCATGAACTTTCTGCAAAGTGTCTGCAAATAATTTATGGGAAGTTATTGAAAACACTCTTCATTTTTGTAAACCAAGTTATTTTCATATAGCCAAGCTGACTTCTGACCGAAAGGAGAACAATGCAGCATTTTTGGAAATTTTGTTATCCAAAAAGAAAGCTTAAACACTGTTTCAGATTCATACAGCTGTAAAATCACTTTCTGATATCACACATTTTTTTCTTAGTTAGAAAAAAAATTGTTTAAAAAAAATGTCACTTACGGAGGATTGTGACATCTCCCAGTCTGTGCTAGAGTCTTTCAATCCACTTTCATCCTTCAAGTACTTTTCAAAAAGTCTTTTGTTGATTGGCTCTTCCATATCAAGAATATCCAGGGCCTGTTGATGTTCTTTTGCAGCATACTAGCCAAACATGTGCATATAAAAAATAAGGTTGGGATTTGAAACATCTGTACATAAAGCACCGATAAACACAGTGTCACATTTTAAAGGCATGGATTATAGCAATCAGTGCTTATCAGCAGGTTTTTCATGCATACATATTCTTATTTGGGCATGTGTCATTCTACAATTGCAGCCAATTATTTTACTAGTCATCTACAATATGCGAAAAATTATAAAATTAACACCTATGGAAAAATTTGTTATTCGGCATTATGCAATCACAGAAGCATATACGCTTCTAAAAATACTTAATACAGGTTTTAATAAAATACAATGATCTTATTCCATAAGCAGCACATTATTCTATTTCAAATTTCTATATGTAATCTACCAATAGATTTAGTTGTCCTGTGAAAGCACTGCATTTTACTATTCGTGTATCACATTTTATACAGATGTATAAAGCTGCTAAATATATTTATACAACCACAAATCACATCTCCTTTGGTCAGACCACAACAAACCAATTAAAAATGTAAATACAAAGACATGAGACAAAAATTATTCATATTCTTTCCCCACAAAATATTAAAGGAGTATTTTCTTTCCTGGAAAAAAAGGTCAGTTGGATTTCTTCAGAATAGTGCCACAACGGATACTCCAGCAACCATACTGAAGGTTAAAGAATTAAATCAATTGTCACAAAATTAAACTTGTTATTCCAATGAACACAGAGATCTATATTGCCTGTCAGGTACCTAATCTTCACAAGATGGTTAAAACATGTACTCACATGACATCTAGCTGCAAGGTAGCGACATGCCTCGTATAACTGAAAGAGAAGTTTCATACATATTAGTTATAGAGAGCATGTTTACTTACACTGCTAGACTCCACTTTGCTCTCTCCTTTACTAGTTGTATGGTTTTTTCACCCCTTTCACCTCCAAAAATCCTTCCTGACCAAAATGACTAAGTCTGTAACAAGGGATGCATCTCAAGGGATGCTTGCTTCACTCTTTGCCTTCACCACTCATTAGCAGAGTGGAAGGACAATTTAAACAACTACGCCTGAAGCGACACTGTACACTACTGCAGTTACATCCTCGGACACAATCTCTTTTCTGTGACTCTATCTGGGGACAACAGTTTCAATCTAGCCTATTGAACACAGGGCTATACCTGGTTCAGATAACTACATCATGCAGGTTTTTTTAATCACTTTTCCCATAAACCTTATCCTCTGATGGTGAAGAAGTCACTGTGGTTAGCAGCAGAGGTTTAAAAGTGGAATAACAATAGTAGGTTTTTGACTAAAATGACTTACCTTATCCAGCTTACGCGATCGAAGGGCGTGTGCTGCCCTATGATACTGAGCTGTAAGGTAAAGACATTGGGCCAACCAATAGATATCTTGTGGTTCCTCTAAAATAAAAGAACAAATTGTAAGTCATTAATTTATAATGTATCTTTAAACATTTTCATACAGAATATTCAGTTTTGCTTCACTAGAAAACTATTTTCCCCTACTCTAGGATCCTATTGAGTCACAAAGTTTAATTTTTTTTTAAATACGCATGTGTAAACAATTTATGATATCTATCAGTGAGAGATTAAAATTTAAAAATAATCCGATTTTAACTTTAAAGACATCAGATAGCACATTGGACAACGAATACAAAAAATCTTATACTAGAGGTGTATCATGAGAAGGAGACAACTACAAATCAAAAAAAAAAGTAGCAGTTGTAGGTTACGCCGCCCTTGGACATAGGGCAGAAAAACACAACCCAGAATTGTCTCTCTCAAAAAAGATCAGTGGGAACCTAACAGCAAAAGTGAAAGCATTACACTTTTGCAGCTTGAAGTTACGATTGCAGAAGCACAGCTTAGTACTCTCCTACTTTACCAGCAACCAAAGCTTTTGTGGGATCAAGGCCTTAGAATCATTTTAAGAAGTGTAAATGGACCATGGCTATAGGCAAACATAGGCTACCAGCATCAATTCACTCAGTAAACCTGCATTCTACTTGTCACCCAGAGCACCAGGGAATCCTGCAGGAAACCACTGTTGTCTCTTGTAGCTTTTGTTTTGTTTTGTTTCTTTAGGTAAGCAAACCTTAAGGTTTGGCCAGACATTAATTTTAACACAAAGCTCAAAAGGCAAGGAAGATGGGCCCTGCTCTATTCGGAAAAACTGCATGCCAAAGATCACATAAAAGCACTTACCCCAAACTCAAAACTTCAACATTTAGCCACACAGCTTAAAAAAAAAAACAAACCAGCAAACCAGAACACTATCAGAAAGAAGTTAATAAAAAGCAATGTAAAAAGTAACTACTTACCATGAGAAAGTGAAGCTACTTTGTCTGCCCAAAACAGGGCACTTTGATACTGCTGCTGTAAAAGCATGACAGAAATAATTAGTATTTATTTGTAGTTAGCTTTCCTGGATTATTTTGAAATATACCATACACCATTCACATGTAACATCTTATGCATGTAGTCTCTAGTGAATGTTGATTCATATTTGAGATCTTTCTAAGTTCAAGAAACAGTTTAAAAGGGCCAGTACTGTAACTTTTAAAGGATAGCAAAAAGTAATTTGAGGTGGGATTGTTCATTTATTTTCGATAAAATGCAGGTATCTTCAACCAAGAGGTATGCACAACATAAATACAGCAATAGGTCATTAGTTGATTTGCTGTCACTTAAAAGGTAGCAAGAATCCCTCCCTTCCAGTTAAAATAGATGCTACATTTTAGAAGAAAGAGAATACTATATTTAAAAAGGGACATACAAATTATTTCAGGAAATTTCAGCAGCACCATCTCTGATTAAGAAATTTTCATTCCCCAGTCAAGATGCTTTAACCTCACGCAAAACATAGTCCCTATGTGAATTTGCCCTTATTCTTCAACACACAGTTTCACTGTTAAGTCTGCAGTTCAGGAGAAGCAGGTGAAATAGAGAAGACTGGTGGCAACTAGTGATCTGATGGAAGCAGAGTTTGCAGGTATATCCCACTAATTCAGTTAAAGTTGCCATCAGATTTGGGGTGTTAGGCAAAACCTCATAGAATTGGCTGGGATTATTCTCAAAGAAGATCAGCAAGGGCTAATGTTGTTCCTTTTTAGCCTTCTCCATGCTATGAAGCATAATATGCTTCCCAGGATCTGCTGGACATCTAACAGGTATCCTGCCATTGCATGGACTTGCAACACTAGAAAAGCTCCAATAACTTCTGCTCTTTCCCAGAACATTACGGTTGTAGAGTTTGTTCACAACCTTAGAGAATGTTTTATGCTTTTGGAGTAGAGGTTTGGCAGACTCTTCTGAAATGCATGCTGATGATATTCCAGTCCTCACAAAGCACTATGCTCCATGACTTAAGTAGTCTCTTCTATCCTGTGTTCCCATATTCCCTCCTTGATGCAGATTAAGAATGCCCAGAAAATTCGTCAAGAAAATAGTTTGGTTTCAATCTGCACTCCCAGGGAAAAAAACAAAACAAAACAAAACTACCCCAAACCAGAACCCCACATATGTAATAGCTGTCCACAAGAACTGAGGTTTAAATAACTCTCTCAACAGCCCAAAAGAAAGGCTTAATCCAGACCTACAGGGCAATATACGACTTTTGTTGAGCAGTTCTACAGTAGTATAAGCTGACTATATTACAAAGAAGCAGTCCCATGTTCCTCCTGATGCCCCTTCCTCAGAACTGCACAGGTATCTACATAGCTGCGTGGCAAAGCACTGGTGAACCAGTTTAACTCAAATGAGTAAGGCAAAACAAAACAACAAAATCCACCAAATTAACTTAGGTCCCAAATCAATCTTTCAGTCAGACTTGCTGGCCACACACACAAATATTTGTGATAACCAAAGGGATGGGTTTCTCTCAGCAGCGATGCCAGTACCAAGTCTCTGAACTAGAAACAGAGCAGCGCAGTGTCATGCTATACTTAACCGAATTTATTCACGCATTTTTCCTGTTGTGTTTTTTTTTTTAATTATTATTATTATTTGTTTGTTTGTCCTGCAGCAACATAATCGCTGAATCCATCAACAAACGAGAACAAGCCCGCCCTCCTGACAGCAGCCTGCAGCGTGGCGGGTGAGTACGATGGGCACCTCTAACCACCAGCTCGGCGTGGCCCAGCTTGCACGGCCCGCGAGGGCGGGATCCTGCAAAAATGCCTGCGCTCCCACAGCGGGCTTCCGTCCTCCTCCAAACGAGGAAGAAGCCACGACACCCCACAGCCCCCGTCAGGCTACGAGAAGCCCACAGGCCCCGTCTCCCCGCGGGGGCCGCGCCGGCGGCGCTCCGGGCCCACCCCACTCCTCTCCCACCCCCGCGCCTTCCTTTTCCAGGGGAATCGGGGCATTGTTTCAAAATTAACACCCCCCTCCCAGACTACGGAGGCCGACACCTGCTGCACCCCCTCCCAGGGCCTTCCCCCCTCCCCGGGAGCCGGACCCCGAGGGAAAACCAACCGCCCCTTCCCCAGCAAACACCACCCCGTCGCGACGGCCGCTTCCCCCGCGCCTCACCTGGTCGATGTACTGCCGCACCCGCTTCCTCAGCCGCTCCAGGTTCATCCTCCCGCCCGGTGCGGTGGGTGAAGCGGAGGGGAGGCAGCCCAGCCCGCCGTGCCGGCAACGATGGCCTCTCCGCCGCGCACCCCGCCCGCCCAGCCAGGCTCCCTGCCCGGCGGTGCCGCGCTCAAACCCGCCCCGCTTCCTTCCCGTCCTCCCGCTCACCCTTCCCGCCCGCACCCCCCCCGGAAACAGCGCCCCGAGCGCATCGTTCCGGCAGCGCTGGGGACCCCGGGGATGCTGGTGGGGAAGGGCCTGAGGGGAACTCTGACTTTTCTCCACAGTCCATCCCCCAATAAATTTATCCCGAGACTCTTCGCAGTTTTGAGGCGACGGGTTGTCTCTGTGAGGGCCCCTATAGAGACCTGCACCCTCCCCTTTTGGCTGCTGCAGCCTGAGGTGAAAATGTTTCCTCAAGGCTTTGCAGATGTCATATCAGGAGGTTTTCTACGAGTCCTTTGTCACCCGGTCATTTTTGGTGTCACACAGATGAGGGAATCATTATCCACTAAGACATTGCTGAAAAATGTCAGCTTTTACTACAGAAAAACGGATCATGTGAATTAATTAATTAATTTAAAAGCCTGATTTGAAATAGTTCAGATGCTGGCCCGTACCTCTTTGAGTGGTTGCACCTGGTTGAAGAAGAGCAATCATCTGTGCTTTGACAGAGAGGGAAAACCAGTGTCAGAGACACTGCATGGAGAAGGCCATAAAGATGGCGGCTGGGCACAAGCAAACAGTGTTCATTGGAGAAAAATGATCTATTTGCAGTAGCTGCACTTTGATGTAAAACTGCTTGACTTGAGTGATTTCCTCCTGTTATTAGTCAGGTTGGATTTTCACCTCACACTTGTGTCAGCCTTTTGGGGCTGTTTCTTCTCTGGCATTGCTGAGTGTGTATGCTGCAGATGGCAGATACTCATTTTATGCCTGCAGTAAAACACAGATTTATTTCTCTTTTTTCCTACTCAAGTGGATTTGTAAGTCTGTTACTTTTTCATGTTTCGGTAACCAAGACCTTGAGGAAAGCAAAATCCATGTTCGTCTTTCCACCAGCTTGTATAATGAAGGGACAAATCCTTTTGTTAGTGGTTTCTGTAGATCCAACAGTGCTATCTAATGAGCGTTATTGTCATGTTCATCTTCCCTGAAGACACCTTCAGGTGTCCAAATACCTTCTATGGCTACCTGACCATACTCTGGCAGAAGAGAGGATGCAATCAAGCTTTTGTACCTGCAGCTCGGTGAAACCTGTGGCTTGTCATGGGTGCTACCACTCTACTCATTCTATTTGTTGGTTTAAAATCTCTTTGAAATTCGTACCGTTAACAGCATATGTATTTGTCAGTTTGTGAATGTTTCTACGTACAATAAAAGTTTGAGTGAGATTTTGGTACTATTTAGAAACTGCTGAGTGGTGGAGCCCACAATTTCCTTGTAAGTGACACATCTACCTCTTAGACCAGGTCTAATGGTGACTCACCAGACCTCAGTGGCTTTTATTCAGCGTGAGATATTGGGGCAGCAAACTGCAGGAACTCAGAGAGAACAAAATGAACATGGAATAGTTTAGGTTGGAAGGGACCTCCAAAGATCATCTAGCCCAACCCCCCAGCCAAGAGCAGAGACTGAAACGGATCCACTTGACCCCTGGCCGTACTTTGGTTCGGGCTGACTAAGGAGCAAGAAGCCTCACACCCTGTGGTGAACCTGCAAGCTGGAAAGCTCCTGGCTCATGTACAAGGGAGTGATGGTGCCTCAGGAAAACATTTCAAAAGGTGGTTTCGAAGCCCAAAAAGGCAAGATAACCAAAGTACAGAACAAGATACCAGAGCTATAACTAAGACATCTATCTTGTCTATACTATTGACTAGCAGCCAACTACTTCACTCTATAAAAATTACCATGAGGATGGGCCCAATTTGAGCTCTCCCTGAATTGCAGCTGGACTGAACATCAGGGGACTCTCCCCTTTACCAGGGACACCTCTCAAGGTTTGAGATTCCTTACCTAAGACTGAGACATCCTTCCTTGTCCAACACGGAGAGATCCCTTACTGTCCTGGTTTGAGGTAAAACAGAACCAATTTTATTCAGTAACTTTGCTTCTTAGATAGGCCTCTTCTAACTAATGAAATTAACAGCATATTGTGCAGACAATGCTCGCTCTCTCAGAGTGATAAAACCAATGTTTATAGTTGATGACCAGGCATGATATGCAGAGAGGCTCTCGCTTTTACTTGTTGCTATAACACCCGACGCAGCAAACTTTGTTACTTGCCCCGTTGGAGGGTCAGAAGCAGAAAAGTGTAGAGGGGTCCCACCTGCGGGGAGGAGCAGACCGGACAGGTGACCCAAAACTGACCAACAGGGTATTCTATCCCATCTGCCTCGCAATCGGTATAAAAGCTGAGGGATCAAAGGGTCAGCTCTCTCTCTTTCTTCAGTGGCCGATGTCCAAGTAGGACTGTGTCTGCTTGTCTGCCTGTGATCCCGATCCTGAATGCAGATCTGGAATCCAGTTCCCATCCATCACTGAGTCCAGTCTGGGACTGCCCCAGTGCCAGCCGGTGTCGTGATTGTTATCCTGGGAGCTTGATATGGTTTTGTATATGTTTCATCATTTCCTTTTTACTTTATTATTAATATTTCACTAAAGTAGTTTAGTTCCTTCTAAACTCATAAGTCTCTTTTCCCCTCTTCTACCTCTCTCTTTGAAGAGGTGTAGAGGGGAGAATCTGTCTGTCCCATCTGGGGTCCCCCACGGCCCCAGGAGCCGGTTTGACCTAAACCACGACACTTACTCGTGACAGATCCTCAGTAAATGACTGATAGCATGTTGAATTAATACTAATGAAACATTACTAATCCATGCAGCTACTCAGTGTTACTATAAACTTTGTATAGGTAATTCCATTAGACATAAACTGTTGTCTAAGTTTGAGACTAAGACTGGACCTGGCTGAACCTAAGCTGCATCAGGAGTTTAGAAAGCAAGGAGGTCCACTCTGAACCTCATAACTCAATAGGAGGGTGTTCCTTACTCTTTGCATCTCCAGTCTCAGTGTGAATCATTCTAACTCGGTTCTAACTCAGTTTTCCTTTGTATGTTTCTTCCATGTAGTAATTAATAAGGTGAACTTTGCCATCAAATTTATTGAACCTTGGTAAACTACTATTAAACTTTGTTAAATTCCATCGCCATCAAATTTATTGAACTCAGTCAAATTATTATTTTACCTCAGTAACACATGTTGCTGCTTCTCTCTTTTGAGTGAAGTGCATTCCACTCATCCGTGACAGGGACATCTTCAACTAGATCAGGTTGCTCAGAGCCCCATCCAACCTGACCTTGAATGTTTCCAGGGATGAGGCATCTACCACCTCTCTGGGCAACCTGGTCCAGTGTCTCACCACCCGCATTGTAAAAAATGTCTTCCTTATATCTAACCTGAATCTACCAGCTTTTAGTTTAAATATCTCAGTAGAGGACTGAGTTTGAAAATCAAATGCAGAACAAAAAGTGAACTAAAATTAAAAAATAGGAGTTGGTGCTAATCTCTAAGATAAAAGTTTTGGCTGGGGAAGAAAAAAAAGATGCACAGGAAGTGTGGGGGTTGGAAGAGAAGAAAATGCTCTTGTTGGGGATGGGTGGCGGTTAAGAGCGGCCATAGTCAGAGGGAGCTGATCTGAAGCGTAGAAGAGACCTGTAGTCTGCAGGATCTTGGAGGGGCCCAGGGAACACTATGAAGGTGAGGAAGCAGGCACAGAAATGCACATAGAGTATGTTATTACTTAGGGTATGTTCTTACTTTGTTAGCATCTGTATAGTTCTTACATTGTCAAAGCAGAGGGTATCACCTCAGATTGCTCTGTAACTTTGTGTGTTATGTGCTGCTTTTTCGTGTTCTCCTGAAAAGTTAGCTCCTCTGAGTGAGCTATTTCTGGGGCTGGAGCTCTGAGAAATGGTTGCTTGAGCTACACTGGGAGGCTACAGCAGTGCTGCTCCAGTGGTTCTGCTCAGATGGGCTCCAGTCCTGTTTCTGCAACAGTAAGATGCTCTGACCTCGTCGCTCATGAAATAGCTGGTCATTTAAAGAGAGTGTCCTCATGGATAGACTCCAAAGCTTTGCTCCTTCACTGGGAGTGATGTAGGTGTGTAGGCAAATAGATGGGGCTGATGCACGGTGCTGTGAAGAGCAAGATCTCTGTGAACTGGTGGTTGGAGCTTAAACATTATCTTAGTTGTGAACAGTGGGAAAATTGAATTTTAAGTAGTTTGAAATAACATCTAAGTTTCTCTTTCAAATTCAAAACTAGTAACAAGCAAAACTAATGGTTAAGTGGTGTTGATGTATCTACTGCTTTGCTAATAGTACTTAAAACAGTTGTGAAGGTATAGAGAATCAGTTAAAACAAACTGTTTTACCAATTTGTACTCTAATATCTTAAATCTTGAGAGGAAGGGGAGGGTTCCACAGTCATATTAAAACTTTCTCACTTCGTGGAAGTTTTGGTATTTTTATCTACATTGAGAAGTTTCTTTCTTTCTTTTGTTCTAAAAATACCTATAGGTACTGTATGCTGGTGCTAGCACATAGCTTCTTCCTGCTGCTTTTAAATTACTGTTTCTGAGTCACTTTGATGCTTGCACATGTAAACCTGATCCATTTAAAGTGGGTAGGTTCACTTTAAGTTTATACCTAAAAAAGTTTTCTTTGAAATTGGAAAAGTATCATTGTTTCTAGCTTGAGTATTGTAACTGAAGTGAGGCCTCTGAAACAGAGGCGTGTGTTGACGTGGGAGAGGTTCCCTGAAACGCCCCAGGAGCAGGTGTCAATCTTTCTGGGAAGGTTTCAGAGACGGCCTGTAACTCAGCTGTTTTGTCCAGATAAGTGGAAAATGAGAGTGACCTTCTACTGCCCTCTTTTTGAAGCTTTTCCTTTTCATCCAAACCCATGTGGACTCTTGTTTCCAACCCCATGTATAACTACCACAGACCTGCCAGGCTGCAACCCTTGGCAATCCCCACTTTACAAAGGCAGAACATCTGAATTGCTCCCGTGGTGTGACTTGTTCTCTGCTGCCCACAGCATGGCTAAGCTTTGGGGTAAGGAGATGGAAAAAGATGTTATTTTGATTTTGAATGGGTCTGAAAAAAGTGAATCTGGAAATGGACTGAACTGGATGAACTCAGAGCATCCATGGCATGCACAGAGGTGGAGAAGGATGGAAAGTGAAGTAATTGCCTTTTTCATGTTTCCCAACAGTATTCTTCAATTATCTTACAGAATTCTTGCCTTTTCATGTGGAAGTAGTATTGTCTCTTCTACCTCTAGGCTCGATAGCATGGTATCACTTTCTGTATCCAACCTTGGTTGCCCACCATCAACTGCATAAGCTGTCAAGAAAGCAATCTGCAATTAAACTGACTGTGTTTATTTAATTTTTCTTTCTCTCATTTTATCTTAGCTTACACAACTGTGCTGTTGTCGCGGTTCCGGCAGGGATGGGGTTAATTTCCCCCAGGAGCCGGCAGGGGGCAGGTATTCCATGACGTGAGCCATGCACGGGCTATAAGAGACGCTAGCCGGGGCGAGGAGAGCAGTCGCCATTTGGGGGTGGGCTGTGGCAGTGCGGGTCTAGTCGGTGTGCAGCGGTACTGTAATCACATCTTCGTATCTCTTTATTGGTATTATTGGTTTGTTGTTTGGGGTTTTTTCTCTTCCCTTTTGCTGTTCTGTTAAACTGCACTATCTCAACCCACGAGTTTTGCCTTTTTCTGCCAATTTTCCCCACGGCTGTGGGAGTTGAGCAAGCGGCCACCTGGTTCTTTGTTGCTGGCTGAGGCCAAACCACAATAGCGGTAAATCAGTCCTGCCTCTTCCACAACATCTTTTGTCCCGTTAGTCACTGTCAAGTGAATTTGGTTGGTAAACAGAGGTCTCCGATAGCAAAGTTAGTTCCTGCAACTTTTGTGAAAGTCAGTGGCGAGATTAGAGACTGGGACGACTGCCCCTTTTCCCCCAAGGAAGGCTGCAGCCTCAACTAAGTAGTTATCTGCTCCATTTGGCCTACCAGCAGTCCACTGAGGGTGTGCATGGCTCGGGATCACAATCGGAGGATGTGTTGGGAGAACAGGGACTGAAGGTATTGTGGAGAAAGGGAAGCTGGGGCTTGGCAAATTGTTTATTTATATTGAGCATGTGGCTCAGTTTGTAGGAAACCAGCCTTTGTTAGTTCTGCTGCTTGTAGAACACTCTTCCCGTTGTTATCTAGATGTCACAAACCTACTGCTGTTTGGATCTTTTTTTTTTTTTTCCTAAAACTAAGAATCCTGGTATTTATATTTGTTCTCTGCAGCAGGATTTGATTGATTGCAGTAGTGATGAGTGAGTCCCATTGATTGTATCAGAATAATAAAGATCACATTTGGTTCCAAGAATTTAATTTTGGAAGAGTGGCCTCTTTCATGCTGATTTCTCTTTCATGCATGCAGTATTACTCCATTATGGCTATTGGAGGTGCCAAGGATGAGCTTAAGGATGTTTAATCCTCCTTGCTCAGAAGCCAACAAACAGAAACCTGTTTTAAGGAAATGAAGAGAATACAATTTTCTTTCACTTCTTCATGCCGCTCACAATGAAACTTAAAGCCTTCAGAATAATTTTTAATACTGAGAAATAAATAACTATTTGCACCACAAAAGGCAACTTTTATTACAAAGCTATGCTACTGACTAGAATTAGGCTCCTCTTTATGTAAATTTAAAGAAAATATATAAATATGTGTAGAAGTAAGACTTAGCCCTAAGAGTTATTTTCTGCTTCATTAAGATTTTCTTTTAAATCTTATATCCCTTAGATTTCTCTTGAGAAGCACCTGAATTGATTGTTGCCCAGTATGCAAAGTAATATGCCTCCTCTCCTGCAGCATCTGTGTAGCCGTAGTCCAAAAATAGTAAAGGTGGTGAGCCAAGCTAGGTGTATGGGGAGGCAGATGAAATGCTTTTGGCTTGCTTTGCCATCAGTCTAGATTTTGCCAATTTTCTATAAGTTTCCATTGTCAGTGGAGCAAAAACAATAATTCAGCTGACCAAACATGGATGTTTGCATTGGGGTACTGACTGGGTCTCTGGACTCCATCAGTTGTGTTAATTAGATTTCTACTCATTAGAATGAGACCTTAAGCACCTATCTCATAGTTACCCAAATGTATGTGCCTTAATATCAAATGGAGTCTATCCTAGGACCTTGATTAATTTCTCCACATGTAGGAGTGTAGTTAAGTTTGAGTATTGTCTCAGTTGCTGTAGAGTATCTGTGACATCTGTATGAGACTAGTCTATTGAAGAGCCTTGCCCTCCTGGTCTGGGGTTGGGAGGCCAGAAGAATTCACAGCAATACCTAAATTGACACCAGATGGCCATGTTTAGGGACTTGAATCCTGTCCTGTGTGTCTACATGTGCATTGGGTATCTAGGTTCCCAAAATAGCCCATAGAGTCCTCCTTGTAGAGGGACTTCGTGGCCTGACTTTTTTAAAATATCTTCTCCCTCTACCCCTCTGTTGCCAGAACAGAAAGATGTAGAGGCGTAGCTCAGGTGTGTATGTTTTCATGCTCAGGGCTGCAGCAGAGCAATCTGGAAACAAAAAAAAAATATATTTTGCATGGCATAATGGTAACTCTTACTGTTCGACATAGCACAGGTATGGGAGCAGAAAGCAGTCAGATGGATGCAGAGAGAAGGGAGGAAGCAGACCAGAACATGCTTGTGAACTATAAGTAATGCAACATACACATCCTCTGATATTTTAAGAAATTTGGGGTTGGGGCATAGTTTTGATCAGTCTGACATTTCATTTGAAGTAAATATCTGATGCTTACTTGAAATATGCACGCTGTGTTTTATAGGAATGTGTCTGCTCAGTTAAGGGTTTGCCCTCTAGACTTTGGGACAGTGAGGTAGTGAGTAATGTGAAAACGTTCTGTTGACTATGAGACCTAGCACATATTTCTCAGACTGTAGCTTGAGCAGCTGTACAGCTGGTTACTCATCTCCCTTAACTGTGAACAGGACTGCTCATTGCTGCAGTTTATCACCAGCGTGGACAAGAAAATCCATGATGTGTTTTCTGGTTAGCTAATGTGAAATCCAGTTTATTGGCATTTCTTCTTAAAGAAATATGGACTTTGATTGTTCTGTTACTAAGATGCAATGTTTGAAATGATCACATACAGAAAGCAACTTCTACGTTTCTCAGGTGGCTGTACCAGGACAGACGCAGCCTCTTTACACCAAGATGGTATACCTTGGCACTCGCGTCCTTCAGTTCCATAAAGAAAAGGAATTAATGGCTGTGTGAGGTGCAACACATGCGAAGCAGAGAATAGCTAAAATAAATGTAAGTATGTATGCTTCAACTTTTGGTTTCCTTGAAAAGCAGTTTTGTAGCGTCTTTGGAATGAGTTTTTGTTGCCTTTTTTCCCCTCCCCGTGTTTATTGTTGTCACTATCATTACCTTTTGAAGGTTGTCTTTTAAATCCTATTGTTGCTGTTGCTCTGAAGCTTATAGGTCTTCTAAAGACACGATAATAACAGTATATCCGTATTCCATTTTCTTGTACAGTTTTGTTATTCTGCTGAAATGAATGAGAATTTCATTCCAGAGGATGAAAACAGTATTTTTGACTGATCAGCAACTCTACTGAGATGCTAAACTTAATCCCTTGAATCTCTCACCAGGAGTTGTTTTTATTTATTTTTTTAGCTTCCAAAATAAAAAGCTGCTTTAATCCCTTTGCAGTCCTTATCCTGAACATTGCATACTGAACCATGCATCAGCCTGCATATCAGAGAAGCACTTCACCATTTCATGGAAACTTTCTAGCAAAAAAAAAAAAAGAACACGTTCCCACGACAAGCAGACAAAAACTCACATGTTATCTAAATATTAGATAGATTGCAACGACTGTTCTTGCAGGTGTGTTTGGCATTTTGCATAATCACATTTGCATTTTGACAGATTTGTGCCCATGGGGTGAATCCCCTCTTCATTTTGCATCCCTAGACACTTGTGTAGCAGTGAGAATTGAGCGTGCTTTTTCTTGTGACAGAGTATTGAGCCTGTGATTTGCTGAGGGGGAGCCTGTGCACTCCCCTTTTAAGATAGCACTGGCTATGGCAGAAGTTCCTAACCTGAGGTTCCAAACTGGTTTTGGTTTCTTTGTTTTAGTGCCAACTTGCAGATTTAAAAATGCTCTGATGTGACAAAGAGTTATGCATGTCTCTGGATCTCATAAATAAAGAAATATTGTGGTCACTGGTGTGTAGTGACGGGACCAGAGGTAATGGGTGCAACCTGACACACAGAAGGGTCTGTCTGAACATCAGGGAATACTTCTTCACTGTGAGGGTGACACAGCACTGGCACGGGTTGCCTAGGGAGATTGTGGAGTCTCCAGCCTTGGAGATACTCAAAAGCTTTGCGGACACGGTCCTGGGCAATCAGCTCTCAGTGGCCCTGCTTGAGTAGGGGTTTTGGACCAGATGACCTCCAGAGATGCCTGCCAACCTCAACCAGTCTGTGATTCTGTGAAAGACTATGTTCGGTCAAAGACACTAATTCTCGCTGAGGCTAAATAAGATCACATCTTCCTTGTACAACAGTCAGATATGCTTTTGGCCCAGGAGAAGCTGTTGATCTTGACCATCTGTATCAAGGAAATTAATTGTGAGAGCAGACCCTGGTGGTCCTCAGCCCATGGATAGGGAAGGAAGCTCACTGAATCTGAAGAACTCTTTACAATTGACTGTGATATATCAAACAATATATAAAATTCCTTTTTGGGGAGAGGAGGAGCCTAACGCAACATTAACTAAATCTGCCGGTAAAGATTATGTAAGTGGAAGAGATGGATGGAAGGATGCTGGCTTATGTTTAAAAGCAAAGAGTGTTAGTGAAAGGATATTTCATTGCAAACTAATTTCTTCAGCTCCAGTTTGCACTGCCTTGCTTGTCCTAGTACGCGGGAATAAAAATCATGATACTTTTAGCAGTGGTAAGCAGTCTATAAGAACATAAATACCTTATTTCTGTTTTGTTCCCTTATGAAAGAGGAGTTCCTTGGCACACACAGATGAACTGTTGAAATTGCAAGAGTTTGATCTAAAAGCTGCTGTCCCGCCCTCTGGTGTTGCTGTACAAGACTCGAATCAGCTGATGGGTTTGTGCGTCTGTCAATTTCTGCTGTCTCTTGGAAAACTGAAAGCTTACAAATTGATCCTTAGCCTAAGTAGAAAATGACACGGGTGATTAAGGGGTGGTTTGAGCTTTCAGTAGTTACCTGCAGAGTAAAAATACTGTTGTGGTTTAACCCCAGCCGGCAATTAGGAACACGCAGCTGTTCACACACTCACCCCCCACCAACTCCCTGCCCCTGTGTAGGGTAGGGAGAAGAGGGAGAAAAGGAAGGAAAAAAAACCCTCATGGGTTGAGATAAAGGCAGTTTAATAGCACAGTAATGGAAGAGAAAATAATAATAATAATAATAGTAATAATAATAATAGAGAAAATAAAATTATGCAATGCAATTGCTGCCATCACCCAGCCTGTCCTGAGCACAGATTGCAGATCCCTGCTCCCTGGCCAACCTCCATTTATATACTGAGCATGACGTCTATGGTATGGAATATTCCTTTGGCCAGCCTGTCCTGTCTATGCTCCTGCTCAGCTTCTATGAGAAGCTGATACAATCTTTGACTTAACATAAACATTACTTAGCTACAAATAAAACAATCTGTGTTATCAACATTATTCTCATACTAAATCCAAAACACAGCAGCTACTAGGAAGAAAATTAACTCTACCCCAGCTGAAACCAGGACAAACACTTTTCTTTTTCATAACCATTATTGCATATTCTCTCTTTTTTCTTTTCTTTCTGTTGTTTTTGTTTTAAAGCAGGATGGCATTTGTAGTTTATTTTCTACTGTAGGTCTAATAAATGTGTGAAGATATGTATTAGGTAGTGATTTTTTTTGAAATGTTTTGTGTCATTAATTCTTCTGTTGATCCAAATTGCTGCGTAAGTACCAAAATAAAATACACAGTAGAATTCGTCTTGTTTTGATAGCTTTTTTCTCTTTTTAATTTTTTTTTATTCTTTATTTATTTATCTATTTACTTAGGGTTTGCTGATAGAAATACCTGATTAAATTCAAGTCAGACTAGACACTTCACATGTGTTTATGGCTACATATGTTTTAGTCTGGGTTTGCAGAGGTAATTGTAGTGATTGGAGACCTGTACCCATTCGGTCTTTAATGTTTCTCACAGATCACAAAAATGTCATAAAATTCACTGTCTTCTCTAGCTTCATTTTTCTGTGTTTACTCATGCAGCCATTATGCCTAGGATCTGGCATTTCTCTTGTCTTCTACTTATTTCCAGATTCCTCTCTCCCCGTCTTTTACTTTCCTGTTCCAGTCTTTAGCTATTGCTCAGTCTCTTCCTTTTCGGCAGTCCTACATGACTCTCATCAGAAACAGCTAGCCAGCATTTACTATCCTTTGAAATCCCCAAATGTAGACCCTGCCTATTGCAAAAATAGATATTATGCCATGGCTTTTTGTACTATGCAAATAATGTCAACACATGAATAATAAGACCAAATATTAATCACATCTGTAACAATAGACTCGACTGCAAAAAGAAGATAATTCCTTAGTGAGATATTGTTAAAATAAAATGTTTTCAACAAATTTGTCATCTAGATCTCCATAATATGTGCCAATGGAAGTTCTTGTGGATGTTTTCCGCTTGATTTTTATTTTTTATAAACTGTGAAATAATCCTCCAGTCCTTAGCCAGATGTCGGAAACTTGGTCTTTACAATACTAAGGCTGAAGAGAAATGGCCAGCCAATACACCGCAACATAGTGTTGCACTCTCGGTTGGCTTTTTATGGACCCTTGGGAGGCTGACATTGATATGGTCCTGCAGTATAAAGGCAGGTTTATTTTAGTCTGGTTTATTTGCTATTTTTTGCTTAACACCCAACAAAAAGCAAAGATGCTGCCGAACACCACCAGGGGTCACTGTTAAACATGGTTATAATGAGCCTTGGGTAAGTTTGTTTGCAAACTGAACTTGTACCGATATATTAACCATTCAAAGACTTGGCCGTGGTTTATTTCTCTGGCTATTTTATTTCATCTGGAAGGAAGATGAAAAAATGGATAACAAGATTTAACTGGTGGGAGTTCTGTCTTCTGATTTGTGAGCAATCTTTACAAGGCATAATTTGTATTTTGCATTCTTCCATGCTCACTTATCACAGCATGCAATGATCTTACACATAGTTTTAGTATTTTTGTGATGAGCAAAGTGAGGTAAATGCCCTGTCTCAGTCTAGATTCATGGAACCAAGCAGGACCCACTGCAAAGAATCTGAGGTGCCACAGAGTCACGTTAGTCAGCAGGGTCTGAGGATGCCTCTTGCAGAACCGGTACCTTTAGCTTCTGTTCAGCATGGCTAAGCAGACAGAGCCCTATTCCTTGGATATTTTATTTTTTAACAGTAATTAATGAATTATTCACACATACTAAGTTTGAAAAGAACTTCCTCTTGTTTTTTAGATTAATGAGAGATGAGAGTTGCATCAGCCCCAAGTCTTTGTCCTGAGTTGCATGGTAAATTAGAAAGCTTTCTATAGCCTTCATTATTTTCATCTTGTCCAGTGTGTGCAGCTGCAGGCACTGGCTTGTGTTGTGAGGGCACACCTCTTTGGGTTATATGTCTTTCCTCAGCAATATCACATGTGATCGAGACGTACTGCAGAGGAAGCCTGCAAGCCTAGAAAGCATCTCTTCCAGTATAGGTCCTTCTTGCTTGTGTATTGGAGGGAAGGGAGGGAAGAGACCTGGTGGGAAGCACAGACTTTGCTGCTTTACAATGCAACCACCACTCTTCTGCTCCAGAACCACTGATCTGGAGTAGGTGAGTTGTTGGTACTGCTGTGATAAATTGAGACAGAGGTCAGCTGAATGAGTTTTATGCATGAGACTTGACAGATCTGCTTACAAAACACAGGAGTATGTGCTTGCTGCAGATGTCAGGCAAGTGGTTCCTAAGCAGTGTTTTCCTCTTTTTTGTTCTGTTCTTTTTCAGCACTGGGGAGGGTGAAAGAATGGCACCTTGTATAAATGCTGATATGGGTAGCTTCAGGTGGTCCTGGCATTTTGCAACCTAAAGTGCTGAACCACTGAGTCTTTTTTCTGATTTTAGAGATCTTCAAACTGAAAATTAAATAAACAGGGAAATAAAGTGCACGCAATCTATGATGGCTGCTATGAGGAAAGCTGAAACTGTGAGAAACTACTCATAGTAAGTCTTTGCTATGATGCCTCTATTTTGTTTGCTGGTCAAGGTTATGAGGCCACACAGTTATTATCATCTGTCTGTCAGCTTGGATGTAATAGTTTTTAAAAGCTGTGCCTAATCAATGCAAGTATTTTAGGGAATGTTTTAGGCATCAGTGGGCAGAACTGTAATGGTTTGGGCATTAGAGACTGGAAATAAGAGGCAATCGTAGCTTCAAGCGCGTCCACAAATGTCTGCAGAGCAAAAATCTGGTTTTGATGGACATCTTATAGGACCCTTAACTCATCTGTGCTCAGAATTTTATGTGGTAACACTGAATTACTTATCTTCAGACAGGAAAGAAACAACACTGTTGGGAGAAATAAACATGACAAGGAGGAGGGAGAAATACACTGAGCTTTCGCTATAGATAGGAAGGAAATGGAAGAGCTGCCCAGGGACCTTCTAGAGTCAATGGAGGTATGTGTGATGAATTTGGTCTTAGAAATGCTGCTAGTCTGTAATTCCTTAGCAATTTAATTCACTGTACTCACAGAAGCTGAGGATACTTTTTCACTGCTTTTATAAAACAGGGAAGTAACATTCTTGTAGCTGTGGTGATTGGCTGCCTTTACTGTAGGAATGATTTAGGTTGTTTTATTAGAGTCTACCTATGAGCTGGTGAACAAAATGTCAGCATACTTCACTAGTCATATTGATAACAAAAGAGCTTGTACCACAGGCAAAATTTTTCCTGGGCTAAGAATAAGTACCATGTTCTTGTACAACATACTCTTTCAAAGCAGGTCTCATAATCACTGTGTTAACACACTTTTAGAATCACTTCATTTCATTTCTGCCTGTGTTATTTCTCAATTTATCCTACCTCGCAATACTTGCAAAGAGATATGCACACGTGTATACATGCCTGCTCATCCTTTTCTACCAAAATAAATAGCTCAGAGAGACCTAGAGCTGCGTTCCTCAGTATATTAACCTAGATCATCTTCCCCGTCCTTCAAAGGCCAGAGATATACATCCTCTCCTGATCTTCTGGGTTTCACTCTGGGACAGTTAAGTAAATTTCACAGAAAACTAACAAATTCTGTAGAATAATCTGCCTTCCTAATACACACCTCACCAAAAAATATGGCAGGAACTGGAATGTTGCTTGTCGAGTTCAGGCTTAATATCTTATTTGTTCCCATTTGGTTCCTTAGTAGATTCTGTGCTTGCCTTAGGCAATAGCAACATGTTTCTTCATGATGAAATGTGATCAGTTATTTGGATGCTAGCTGTAAGAATGTAAGTGGCATTTCTGTTGGTTTGGCATGAGTCTGAAGAGGTACTTTTTTTTTTTATTCTAACTGCTGGCTTGATTATTCTAACTTCTAGATTAATGCACTTTTTTGGTAGCACAGCAAACCGACCTCAATGTGTTACTGTTATGTAAGTTATGATTTTTGCCCACTGTGAGCAAAATTGAGCTCACTGACTCAACTTTGGCATGTGTTCTGCCTCCCATTGGTTCTGGCAAAGCCAACACCTGTTGGCTTCTTGATTGGACATCATTCAACTGACCTCATGGCACATACAAATCTTTGTACCTACCTGGTCCTTGATCAAAACCTGCTTGGAGATCTTACCGATCCAGAAGGTTATGGCTGGAGGGAGGCCCTGTGCAGCTGAGGAGCAACTTGCAGAGAGGTCCCAGGTTCTGTCTCTCATCACCAGATTTCTCTAGTTTATTTTTAAGCTGATGCAGGGGATTGAATTGTGCTTGCAAATGGACAGTAAGGAAGTCCCCTGGCGGAGGAAAGCTCCCAGCTGCCATATAGAGCCAGTTTCTGTGTGCTGTTCTGTTTCTACTCCTCCTGCCTGGCAGCAGCTGATAGGAAAGGACTGAGGCTGAGAAAAGGGGATCTCACTGAGCTTTATGTGGCTCATTGGACCAAACTGTAAGTTACTCTATCCTGCATTGTGATTATCACAATCTGACCCAAAGGTCTGGCAGGCAGGACCTGTTCAGAGATGCTCCGTTTTCTTGTGTTCATTGTTAGGAGGAATACCCTGACCTGTAGCACCTCTGGCAGCATTTTCTTTGGGCAACGTAAATTCTTGGACACCCAGGACGCAGACACAGCTGACATGCTTGCTTATGTTTCTGTTCAACAGAGCAGTAGGAACTTGTCAGCCTTATTGCACTTGTGATGCTGATTGTGGATGGGCATTAGGCCTCGTGCATGCTCAGGGTACTCCAGACTTACTGCTCAGGACATATATTTACTCTGAGTAAGCACGGTAACTCTGAGAGTCCAAAATGTGTCCATTACCATGGGCGAGAACAGTCTGATGTGCCTGGAATAATGGTTTCGTTGTGCGTACACAGCAAGGTTGCTCTGCACAAGTGTCGCAGGTAATGGTCACTGCATGTGTGCAGTTGAGGTAGTTTAATCCCCAAAGCAGCAGGGTGAGAGACGAAAGGAGTAGAGTTGGTAGCCCTGTCTAAACACAAAACCACGCACATGGGGCCGCTTTCTTTATCTTCCTGTCCGATCTCTCAAATCTAAACAGCCTATGCTCTCTTCTGAATGAACTCAGTCCGGTGTCTGGCCTTTCAGTCTTAAGAGTCAGCTAAGTTGAATTGTTTGGCCTTGCACAAATGGAGGATTTGAAAACCACTTCCTAAAACTTCACATGTTCACCACAGTTAAACTAACACGGTTACTCTCTGCAAGCAAGTCACAAGCAGTTTGGCTTTAAAAAAGCTATGCATTTCACTTCCGTGGGATAAAAATCCCTCACCTGGAGCCTAGAAAGAACGTATTTCTGTGGTGTAAAGAGAAAACGGTCTTTTCCTCCACTATTCAAGAGATTTGCTCAACATGTGTTCCAAGAGACATGTGCAAAGATCTGCAGAGATCTCAGTCACTTTTGTGGACAATATGACTATACTTAGTAATTTCCCAGTCTTTCTAAGGCCATTAAAATGCATTTTCTAACTTGTGAACTGTTTATTGCTTTCTTCTGTGCAAATAAATTTATTTCTTCAGTTGCATAATTGAGCCAAACTGTATTTCAAGTTAAACAGAAAGGCGCATTGGTGGGGGGGAGCTTTAAAAGTACTAGTGAATTCAAGTAAACTAGAAAAACCTAAGCATTTTACTGAACTTACCAAAAGAGCTCTTTTAGTGATGTATATATTTATGTTGAACAGAGTACGTATGGTTCAAGGGAAAACGTTTCATCCTAAAACTTTAACCCAAAATATGCTTGGGAGCACTGATTTGGATGAACCCTTCTCCAGACCACTGAAGTTGAAGAATAAATTCTAGAGCTGAAAAAGTGGGACATGACATGAACTCAGAGGTGTGGACTCCACACAAGCTTTTGTTTAGATAAATTGAAATGCAGTACTTGCCCCTCTCTCATTATTAATCACACCTGTGCTGATATGTTTGCTTAAGTTCATTTGGCACAGCTGCTGCAAGCCAGTGCCAGATGGTAACCCAGCTCTTCCAGCATGAAAAAAAGACCTGAAAGGACTAGGAAGGTCTTGGATCTCTGTGTAAGGCCCCGATCCTGCAGGCAGTGGGAGTTTTGTGTATGAAAGGTTTGTAAAGTCAAGTCCCTTGCATGCTTTTACCTAATACAATTAGCTTACCCTTCGATTTTAGTGGCTTGAGCTGTTTGCCGTTACAAGTGTGGTCAGATGAACAACATTTTTTAAATGGAGGCAAACATCTTAATTCGATAATCAAATTTGAATTAAGATATAGAACCATATTTAGACAGCCAACAAAAGAAGGCTTGATTTTATTTTTCTTTTGCTTTCTGTCTAAAAATGCTGGGTGCCTTTGAAAACAGGATATTTTATTTGAGCACCTAATTTAAACTTCCAAATCTGAGGTATCTTTTTTCCCCCCAACTTCCAGGTGGGTTTGGCATGTAGGCCATGTATCTTGTAGTGAGCATGTTTATTGCACAGAACACGCAGACCATTATGTTGAATTCTAATGTCTACTTCTGGCCTTGG
Source organism: Charadrius vociferus (assembly GCF_000708025.1). Lineage (NCBI taxonomy): Eukaryota > Metazoa > Chordata > Aves > Charadriiformes > Charadriidae > Charadrius > Charadrius vociferus. The sequence goes on from NW_009650084.1 coordinate 53,026, forward strand.
CGGTAACATAACATGCAAAATATTATTCTTCCTATAAAAAGACACAATTACAAGCAAGGTTTTTAAAAAGTGTATGTATTTACAAATTCAGTAGCAGAAGGTGTTTATCATTCTGAGAAATAATAAACATCAAAATAAAATTGTGTTTACAGCGCAATAATTAGTTGCATCGGGATAATCTGTTATATGATGGAAAAAATGTGCAAGTGTGCATCTATGCCAACCTTGGTCCTTTTCTCAGCAAGGACAGAGAATAAAAGCATTATGCCCTGTCAGGCAGCCAAAACCATTTTACAACTCCTGTTAGTTGCAGTCGGCATAGAGGAAATGGGCTCTTGCCTTCACTTCACAAAAGCAAAGCCTGAAACAAGTTGTGCAAAACATTCAGATTGGATCTCTAACGTACTTGAAATCAATCTTGATGCAAGTCCAGACTAGGTCTATGCACTTGCATCCATTTGCTGTAATTTTGTTTGTCTGATGTTTTCCAGCAAAGGTGAATATGATTTGGGGTTTTTTTATTTACCCATATCTGAAGATTTGCAAACTTTTGCAGGTTTTATGACTAGCATTATAATGTGATCTGTGTTTTATACTTTTTTTTTTTTAGCTGATGCTGTCAAGGGTTTACAAATACTGCTTTGACTTTTCACAGCTGAGGTAAGGCTCACTTCAGCTGATGTTCAAACATAATCTGATGGACAGAGAGCTGCCTCCACATGTATTTGAACCGACAATTAATTTGAACCGTTCAGGTTGTATGTATCTTTATGGTGTGTCTGCCAACTTGTGGATCTTTTCACGTTGTTTAATCTATCGGTTACATTTTGCCTAGCCTAGGATGTAGTTGTGATGTTGAAATGCTTTAGCTGATGGCTGCTAATAGAAGCGTGATGTAGGATGTATCAGTACTACAAAACACTTAAGTCTAAGCATTAACCCAAATCAGTTAACCAAACTAACTAACTCGGTTTGAAACAGCAGCAAAGATGAAGTAATTTGAACTTCATGCAAGAAGCTTGCTTTTAAGGCTGTACAAACACGCTTAGCAAAAGAAGATTAAACTTCTGCAAAAGACATAAAGTAGAAAAGCTGCAGGAACTTTAACTAGTGGGTAACCAGTATTTCCTGATGGTTTATACCCTCTTTGCTTGTCTTTTATAGTGGGTTTTCACAGGTGTTTATGTAAGCGTGTCCAAGATACAGCTGCACCCTATTTGCTGTGTAGAGGTCTCCGGCAGCTGGCCCAAAATCCAAGGGAGATGCAAGCTATGCTTGGTTAAGACCACACTTTCTTGCACTGTAACCTGTTAGTATATATTTTAATTTGGGCTATGCTTCAAGCTAAGGCGTCTAGAAGTGACAAGAAGCTGGTGCTATGTAGACTGCTAAAAGAGCTCACCCAGGTTTGCTCTGCATGCTTCTGTTGCCTGACAGAGATGGGGAGACCAGATTAAACCAATTATTAATGCATATGTTGATCAGCAAATGCTTCTGTTTCTGGCAGTGTTAGCAAAGTGGCAGGAGCAATTCAAAGGCCACAGTCCTCGCAACAAAGCACTGGCAGCGCACAAACAATGCAGCAAGCAGCCCCATGAAGGACAACTGGAGGGGGCGGGGAAGGCAGAGGCAAGAAGTGATTGTCTGTCTCATGATAATGGGACCAATTTTCAGTGCAGCTATGCCAGCTGAGCTCCAGGGAGGCTCCAGGGAATCCAGCTCAATGGGCTTTAATTCGTGCGTATGTGTATAGATTATATATGACAGGCACGATTCCACATGCCTTCCAAATCACGGCACTGTACTTAAACCCTAATACATAGATAATGCAGATGTGAGATAATCAAAGCAACCTTTGTCATACTGAAAACGGAAACTCTTGAGGGCAGAGTTTAATCAATGTATTATTGGAACTAAAGTCTCAGGCTTACTGTAGTGATTGTATTACTAGGTGCCATATTTAATTCATGAAGAAAACTACGAGTTTTAAAATTGAAATGAGACTCAAAATTTGCTGGTTGATGCAGAATGTAAAATTAATTTTCTTTTGGTCATGGGCATCAAAGAAATAGGTAGGAAAGCAAAAAATCTTTCTTGTCTGTTTCTGGATTCCTTTTATCAGATTCTTAAAGGTCTTAAAAATGTTACAAGAAAACACTGCAGAGAGGTAGCAGTGGTTCACTTCACAAGTTGCATCTGTGTTTTTACTGAAGGTTTTTCTTCTGTTCCTTCGACAATGTATGTAATGTCAAGCTTCTGGAGGCTGAAGAAAGATTTCAGCATTATTTAAATATATATTTATAAGAAAATTATTAATTCCATATGGTTTTGGTAATATTAAATCCTTTTTGTTCTCTTTTTCAGACAGGTGAATTGCTTAGAGGTGGTAATATATCACTTCTACATACATGTATAGTGGCAGTAATCATTAGCCGCCTTCTTGAGCTTGTATGTTTTCCTACAGCTTTGGCAACATTTGCTTTAATTAAAATATGAAGAATATGCTGATTATAAAGAAAATACCAGAGTGAAATAAATCTAGGTTATATTTGGCTAATAAGGAAACGCAGGATGGTGCCGGATGTAGAGGTGACCAGGATGTTCCATTCCAGCTTCCCTTCCTCATTTAACTTTTCCTTGGCTGCTCCAGCTAGAAACGATGCATGAGGGCTGGAACAGCAGCAGCATGGAGGCTTTTCATTACCTGCCCTTCTGAAACAGTAGCCTAGTAACCACCATACCTCCATCTTCCTTCCTGTAGGCTCCTTCTTTTCCATCCTGGAGATATTCTTTCTCATGATGTCCTCTATCTTCCCCCATGTGTGGTTTTATAGATACCGTTTGCAAACTCCCAGTAGAAGTTAGCTTATAAATTGGAGAGCTGCAACACTACTTCAGGATGACAAATTACGCAACGTCTTCCTGTAGCCCAACAAACTCTAGTGCATCCACACATTGTGGTTCGTATGTTTGTTCAGACTCTGGCTTTTCATATGTAGAAAAGCAAAAGAATAACTGGACCTCATGTTGCCAAGGAAGTGACATCCACACATGATATTTTGAGCACCAACCTCTCACCGGCTTGTGAGCCTGGACCTTGAACTCTGTGGTTATCTGTGTACAGACTTAAATAAATGTGCTTGAATTTGCAGAATTGGCTGGGGACAGTTAAATTTATATTATATTTAAGAGTAGAGTTCAAATTCTTCTTATACCTGAGCTACTTTCCTTGGTGGTCTAGTTGGTTTGTCCTGAAATGTAAATTGATCTTTAAGAAGTATGTATGAATGGTGAGTTTGGAGTCAGGTGCAAATATGAACCTCTGACTAATGTGACAGTAGCCTCTATGCCAGATTTCCTTGTATCTATAGTGGAGGTCGCATTTCTGTACTTCATGGTAGGATGTATGGAGGAATAAATGCATTTTAATTCTGAAGGGACAAATCAGCAGTGTAAACCACAGATTTAAAGAAACCACCGTGCTGTACTCTGTCCTGGTAACCTCTGGTTGTTGCTGCCTGACACTGCTGCTTTCTTTGCACTTCTTTTGTGTTGATTTAGTTTTTAAACACATGCCAGTTAAGTGTGTTACTACACATACTACATTCCTTCTATATAAACCCTGACTTTTATTTTAGAAACACATTTAAAACATAGAGCAATTAAGCTGACTTCAGTGAGGTTAGCAAGGAGAGTCAAACATGAGTGTTGGGAAGGAACAAAGATCCTCACTGTTACAGTTTTATTACAATTTTTGTGGTATCTGTCTTTTTTTTAAAAAAAAAAAAAAATTCAAGTTCCTGCTGGGGTGTCAAGTGTCAGCCCTTCAAAAGAAGATTTCTTAACTTCATATGAGCAAAGAAAAGCTTGAAAACATGAACCCTGCATGTTCTGTAACTACAAAGTAAATAAAAAGATTTACAATTCATAATTTACAATTATTTCAGTTTCACAGCTTTTAATGCAATAATACAGGTGCAACATTTTTTGAGCGCCTGATTTATTTATTTAAACTGCAGGGTATATAGTTTCAACTCATTATTCTTGCTTAAACTCGGGGCCTGGAAATAGTGAATAGTTTTCTCCTGAATCATAAAAACTGCATGTTTAAAAAAAAAAGGCCCAATAATTCAGGAATATTTAAGTAATATTCCTTTTACTGTGGTAAATATAAATGAATACACTCATACTTGGTGTCTGTCCAGTTAAAAGGCGGCTGGTGGTGAATACCAGATTAGTCATTCTTAACTTGGACAAACCCTGATTGTGTCTATATTCATAATTTTTCCATGGTAACCAACATGGATTATTGAGTTGCAACCATTTTGCTGGGCTCCATGTGTTTCTGTTGACCCTTAGGAGAGCTATTTTGGTGTTAAATACTGTCAGGCAGTGAGTAACCTTTTTTCCACTTTACTGAAGGAATATGTGGCATTATTTCTTCCATGCATCAGCTGTGGCCTTAATCTTAAATTCGTCTTCAATGAACTGATTCAACGCATTAACCCACTGGAAAACTATTCTCCTTTCTAAAAAGAAAATAAAATACAAAAAGTTTTCCTTTGTGACTTTTATCCTAGAACTGACCCTGCTCAGGGTTTAAAGAGCACAATTATTGGTGTGAGATAAACAGAATGGAAAAGAGGTGCAAGGAGAGGGCTGAAAGGGGCAGAGTGACCTCTTGTTTCCTATGGCAGTGAGCAGGTAGTGAAGCCGACCCCAGCCATCTTTAAAACTCTGTCATGAGTTTTCTTTTGACATGGTTTCTTAATGTTAAGTTGTTAATCCACAGTAATTTCAGTGAAGATAAGGCTGATAGGCTGGACTTATAATAGTGTAAATGGAAGCAGAATTTGACCCTCAGATTAACATTTCACATAACACTTAATGCTCTTTTTTATAGCGATACTTTAGTTCTCTTTTGCTTCAACTATTTGGCTATTGGCTTGTGATCATACCAGTGTTTCAGTAGCAAAGTGTTTTAACTTTTGAGCTGGGGATTTGAAGAGAGTAATATTTCTACTTAATTGTAAGGCATGTGGCATTCAGTCAAATGTTTTAGGTTATCATCCCAATCTGAAGTTTTAAAGAAGAAAAGGAAACAAGAATTTTGTTTGGTTCAATGATATAACTTCTTAAGGATAGCTGGCCTCTTACAGAGTGCCCTGATGATCCAACCTGGAACCATGTGAAGCGGAGGACTTCAGGGGTGTTTGACTTCAGCCATAAGGGCACAGGACATTTTAATTAAAAAGTAGAATTGCTATTAAATCCAAGCTGGCATCTTCCTTCTGATAGTGAAGGGAGTTTTGATTCTTTAAATTGCTGTCTTTTTGGCTCTTGTATAAAGAGTGCATAAACCTTCCTTTAGAAGTACAGCAGCTTTCCAGTATCTGAAGGGCGCCTACAAGAAAGGTGGAGAAGGACTTTTTACAAGGGCATGTAGTGATAGGACAAGGGGTGATGGCTTCAAACTGGAAGAGCATAGATTTAGAGTAGATACTAGGAAAAAATTTTTGCTATGAGGGTGGCGAGACACTGGAACAGGTTGCCGAGGGAAGTTTTGGAGGCTCCATCCCTGGAAGTGTTCAAGGCCAGGCTGGATGGGGCTTTGAACAACCTGGTCTAGTGGGAGGTGTCCCTGTCCATGGCAGGGGGGTTGGAACTCGATGATCTTTAAGGTCCCTTCCAACCTAAACCATTCTATGAGTCTGTGATTCTATGAAATGAGCCACTGTTGGAGGGAAGAGTTGGCACATGCTTGCCCGATGCGATTGCTGTAATAGAAATGCACAACAAGGGCTGAATTTGTCCTGGCACTGTCCTATCGTGGCTGCTGGCTTGAGAGCCATGGAGCACTGTGGCTGACCACTGTGTGGGGGTCACCCCCTCTACACTGGGTCTGGGCATACTCAGTGCACTCTAGGATGTATATTGCCCCAGCACATCGGGGCAGTCCTACAGTTGCTTTGGGCAACAAGAATCCTTTTTCCTTCTTGACCCAGGCACTTAGGTATGATGAAGCTTTTCTCTCTAGTGTGGCGAGTTTAGGGATCCTGCCGTGGGAAGCTGTGAATTTTCTGAAGTCAGGAGTGTGCAATTGTATGGCAGAGTCAGTGAAGTATTGGAGAGTTGGGGGTTACGGTAGCTGTTATTTCTACTCTCAGTTCAGGACTATAAAGACATAGTCTTGTACTTTAGAGTTTCTGTGCTTCTGAAAGTAAGTTTTCATCTTTAGCATTTCAAACATTACTCACTGAACCATATCGCAAATGAGAAAGGAGAAAATGCCTTAGAAAGCATTTCCAAGTGCCAGGAAGCCAATAGTTGTTGCTGGGGTGTCTGCTTGGAAAGTTGGAAGCCTGCAAAATGATTACAGATTAAATTCTACTTCAGATAAAGCAAGAGCCGATACTTCTTCCTTCCTGCTCGTTTTCGGTTGATACCTCTTCTGAGGGAACTGCTGCTACCCTGCTTGGCTATGCTAAGATTCATTTGTGATTTTAATACACATTTTCTTTTGAAGAAATGTAATTAAAAAATAAGTAATACAGAGTATACATTTCAGAATGTAAGTGTCTGTCCCCTGAACTGTAGATCAATGATGGTCTAAAAGAGTGGTAGACTGCAACATGCAGAGAGCCGATGGGTCACATGGCGCAGTTTCTCCTTGTTTCAAGCCGCTAAATCCCATTAAAAGGGAAGCTAGAAGCAAATTTCATGTATTTTTAGTATTTTGGCTCTGTGAATGCAATTACTGTGACTGACACAAAAACTGTATAAAATCATGAGTCAGGAAGGAAGTGGTCTCTGTCGCTGTGCTGGGAGGGCGTTGGTCCAGAGAGCTTTCAGAGACCCTCTCCTTCAGAGAGCCTCTGAAGACTTTCCAAAAGCCACACTCTGAAGTATTCACTGTTGGCCAACTGGGTCCTCACTGGGAAGACTTTGGGTGCTGAGATGAAAGTTGTCCTGTGGGAAAAAAGCCCTAATCTGAATCAGATCAATTAGCTATGCTACAGTTGCTCTGTTACAATCCTTTTGCCAGTTAGGCTCCTTCTTTGCTAGCTTTTATAAATTCAAAGGAGTCTTGTTGGTAATTATAAGGGAAGTGGCTTTTATGCTATCCTGCTTTATGCTTTTTTCACTATACTGAAGACGTGGTCTGTTTAATATCTCCACTTTTACAGAATACTTAAACCCCTGGTATCCAAAACTATACGAATCCTTCCACCTGCTTCTCCCAGGCACCCCAGCCCAAGCTGGAGTCCTGCTTATAATTTTTGCTGAATTTAGCTGCGTATTTGAAAAGGTTACCACCCTTACAAGTCCAGTCTTTTCCAATGCTAGAAATTATCACCTGTGTAAGAACAGTGATATTTTAACTTAAACTACAGAAACCAAAGTATGCTGATGCACAGGGTTGCAATCACAAAATGGGCTCACAACCCCCTGTTCTGCTGGTCCACCACACCAGTAAAGGACTCACTTCCAGAGTAAGGGCAAAGCAGAAGGCTGAGGACAGTAAAATTTCCAAATGCCATCATTATTCAAGAGGGAGTAAGAACCCTTCGCTACTTCCTAAATTGATTTCACAGGAGACTACTGGAATAATGCTCTTTCTGGAATTCTGTCGTGTTCTAGTTGTTCTTTCCCTTTCCATGGTGGACATGTTCTCTTTCTTTTTCCTTCATCTTACTCTTCATACCTTCTTCTTTCAGTTGCTTTTCTCTTTTTCTGTCTTGTTTAGATGTTTTCTTTTTAAAGTGCTGTTTCTGCCAGAAAAGAGAGAAATCAATACACATGTATGTAAAATAAAGAACCTGTCACTGCCTTGATTCTGGAGACTGGAAAAAAGTGTTTTCTAGTGACTACTTCTTACAGGTGTTCATTACAGAGCACAGACTTAACAGTTGATGTGGGGAAGGTTCCAAGATGTATTTAGTTCTCTATGAGAATTTGTTTATGCATTTATAAAAATCTGCCAAAATCAAAAGTTGATGAACATATAAATACCTGAAAAAAATATCTTACAGCCATAATTTTTGTATTTTCTGGTTATGGAGCACCGGGCTTTACAACCTTACTATTTTTAATATAATTCTTTGGCTTGTAACAATACTTCCACAGTAATTAAAGCCATCTAATATTTTCCATTGTAGAAGCCTCCCTTTTAGTTGCTTATTTCTTTGTCAAGTCTTAACTGTTTGGGTTGAAGCTTTCTATACTTGCTTTCTCCCTCAGACTGAAGAGTTTTGGAAATCTTTATTAAAAATGATATAGCTGTATTCAAGAATGGTTTCTGGACAGAAGTTGGCAAGAGGTTCTGTTTCTTGTTTACAATGACACAATTTTTATTGCTTTTTCATTTGAGTGCTATGCCTCTCCTGAGCAAATCCTCTGGAATTAGAACTGGGACCAAAGATTTGGCAGAAGGATAGTCCTGGGATAAAAGAAATACTACTTACTGTCCTCCAAAGACTCGGATAGATTTGCAGGAGCTACACCTTTGAAAATCTTTTTACGCATGTTCAGAAACTACAGACTTCAAAAAGATTTATTTCAGTGGCCTCAGGCTAGAGGTAATGTGTAAGACACTGACTACAGGGAGTGAGCAACACCCGTATACATTGAATCAGACTCGCACGACAGAGGGCATCCCTCCCAAATTGAAACACATGACCATGGAGGCCCAGCAGTCCAAGGTGATAAGGGAGGATGGGTAAAGGCAGAGCTGATGCCAGCTCCCTGCCTGGTGGGCAGTGCTGCAGCTTCCCTCTGGTTTGGGAGGGAAGTTGGGAGTTTGAGAGTTAGTGGGCTCAAAGCCAGAGAGTTTGGATGTGGAAGGGTTAAAGATGGTCAGTTTTCTTTCTCTGGGAAAGCTGGCTAATACTTCATATAGCTGTTTAGTTGTTACCTCTGTTACTAATGAAAATAAGAAGCTGGTTACTTTGTGCAGAATGGCCAGTGTAGGTTTTGGAGCCCTCAATACATATGCCCACTTGGTCACCTTAAATGCTGCTGCAGTGTTTGGCTGTTCCTCTCAGGGAACCGGTAAACCATTGCTTCTTTTTTTTTTTTTTAAATTTTTTTTAGATTTATTTCTGAGAGCATCATCTCACCGGGGTGGACAGTCTGGTTGTAGAAACTACTGCACTTACAAATCACCTAATAAAGTCTGAAGAGCGCTCTGGGATTCATTTGATGAGAGTGTCTGTATAAATGAAAGGCTGTTAATTGTGCGGCTGGCTGCCACGTGCAGTTAATGCCCAGGGCAAAAGCGCAGCAAAATGCACTGTACGGGCAGTTCCGATCTAGAAATAACCGGGAAGGCAAGAACAGGAGCTCAGGGCTACCTTTTGACTCTGTGATTTACACCACCCACGAGGATATCTTGCAATGTTGGCCATGTATTTTTCAGCTTGTTGCCAATCCTCGTGCCATTGCTGAACTTGATACTGAGGCTGGGACTTTGTAATTCTATCCAGAATGGCGCAGTTCTCCCAGTTCACTCTCCGCAGCTCCTGCTTTCGTTTTTCTCCATTTAAACTAGAGAGGAAAACCATATAAGCAGAATCAAGCTTCTTCACACTTGTTTGTGTTCCCACATCTGGGAACCCAGAACATGAAATATCTGTCAATCTTGTGTCAGGGGAAAATTTGCCTAGAGGTTTTATACCTTTCCTACAGGGACTTGCTCCTCCTTGACCTGCATTAACTGGCCCTGGCAACCCAATCCTTTTGTCCTTCTTAAGAGGATAGTCTTTGTTCAGTATCTTCCAAATGCAGCCCTGCCTGTAGGGAGGTTGGATACGTTTTACAAGAGGAAAAATACTAGTTTTATCTTGGATTAATGCCAACCCTCCAGTCTTGGAATTGCTGTAGTGCAGTACTGTAGGTGAGGGCATAGCTGGTGTCTGAGACCCTTAACGATCAACTTCGGTTACTTTGGTTTGTACGTTTAATTTGTGTACAAACCTGATGAACCGAGTTGGGAAGCATGAAGGTTACAGAGATAAGCATACTGCCTCAAATGCCTTGGAAACTTTCTGTGATTTCTTTCCCAGGCAGCTGAGCTGATCTCGTAGCAGTCTCCTGCCACCAAAAAAAGGAAGGACTTGCTCTTTTCCTTCCCCTGCTCACCTCCTCACTGCTCCCAGCTGTGTGGTATTCTCTGCCCCTTGCACCAGCCCTGCAATTCATCACTTTGCAGAAAGTGGCAGAAAGACTATCCAGCTTTGTTTGGTTTTGTTGGGTTAGTTTGCTGCTGCTGTCTCAAGTTTAATTAGCTAATGGAGAGGTTTGATGAAAACCAGAGTCAATCGAAAGAAAACAACAAGAGTTTGCCACTTGAATCAGGAAGGGAGAGAGGGAATGAAAAGGGGGAGGATGTTCTGCTCCTTCCATATCTTGTGAAATAACACCTTCGGTAGCAGAGTTAACTGATGCTTGTTGATGCCTGCACTGATCTGGGTGTTATTCACTAGTGACAAACGATAAGTGCTATGATGCGGATTTGCATGATGTGGACATGACCAACTCTGTTTCAAATCATTTCTGTCTTCCCAAGGAACCGTGCAAATGTCAGGGTATTCGTGATGGTGACTTGTAGTGAGTTCTACCTAGGTCACTTGCACCTGAGCTGCATTTTGCTGTCTGGAGACACTTTAGGGCTGATGAGCAGTCAGTCTGTCATGAAGTTGTCTGTCTGTAAATGAATCACAGGAGGTAACAGCTGCCACCTGAGTTATGCAAACCATTCTCTTCACTTCAAAAGCCTGTCCCTGCTGTTGGCTGGTTTGCTGTGCCCTATTTGGGGTGTGAATTTTCTCCTGAATCAAAAATATGTAAGGTGAGTCTCTCCAGTGATAAGGCCTTAAGGTCTATTTTGCTTTGTCTCCTTTGAGCAGCAAATCATATTTTCACTTCTGCCTGCTCCAATTTTCTTTTTAATTTTAATTCTATTTTTTGCTCTGTTTTTATTTCATCTCTAAGCTTTGGATCTCCCTCTTTCCGGTGGTGTCTGTAGGAACAACTGGCAAAGTCAGCAGCAATGACTCACTTAGCAGGAACAACAGCTTTGCTGAGACATAATAGGTTTGCTTCATTTATTTCCCCTAAAAGTAGGGCAATGTTCTTTCTCTCTCATTTCCCCCTCCCCCTATTTTTTTCATTCCCTCGGTTATTAAACTGAAAAACTATTTTAAAGCCATGTTCTCTTCAACAGAGGGTAGGAGGAAAATGACCTGGCATTGGATTTTATGTGACAGGGCAAGCAAATGGCTTTCTGAAGTGCTGGTTATACCTTAGGCTGCCTTTTAAAATATGTGTCCTCACAGAGCAGTTTATCCTTATCTATGTTTGTCCCTGGGAAGGTAACCTGATAACTACATAGAAAAAGTGCTGTTGATGTTACCTTTTGGCCTTATAGTCATTTTTGTTGTTGATTGGTCCCTTTGTTCTCATGATGCAGGACATCTTCTCCAGCAGCAAACGATTGTCTCTTTCGATGATGGAAAGTCGATCTTCCTCCAACTTTGTGTACAGAAGGGATAAAGAAATGCTTCTGTTTTTACAAGGCTATAGAAAGCTGTAGTGATGTATCATGGATATCTAACAGGGTGTTCAAAATTGCTGTCCCCTTCACAGAGTGTAACGGACACTGATCAGGTAAAACTCTGTGCTAGTGTTGAGAGAACCCTTTGTTTCACCATTTTAATGGTGATGCAATGAGAGAAAGCCCTTTGCAACGCTGTCAATTTGACCTTGGAACACTTGTCTGCAACCACAGCAGCCTGCATGATTAGCAAATGCATTTCATCCGTATAAGCAGAATTTCTATAAATATTTGCCAATGTATTTTCCAGCATCATCACTATCGCTTGTGTCTCTAGCAGCCTTCATAGACTCTTGTCAAAATCTTGGATTGTTGTGATGGACACTGTACAAACACATGATGGGACTCATCCGTGCTCCTCTGAAGACAATGGGAGTCTTTCTGTTGTCTTTGGTGGGCTTTAGATCAAATGGCAATTTTTCCATTGACTTCAGTGAGGTCTGGATTAGGTCCTGTTGTGGGCCATTTTTGTCCTGGAGGGGTTGCAGGCTGGTGTTAAGAGGAGAAGCACAACTGGGTGTGTCAATCAAATGGAGAGAGATGTATGAGGCAGTATAAGCTGTTTCTGTTCAACCTTAGCATGATTTTAAGCCTCTTTAACTTCAGTTTTAAAATGGAAGATTATTAAGAATCTCTGAAATTAACTGTATAATGAGCAAAATGCCTTAGTGTCAAAAGTGGGATGAAAATTGAAGGAGTGCGGTGGAGGAGGGAGAATCCCTTTGGATATCCTGGGGCATTGTCTAATTTGCAAAACATGTTACCATATTGTTTTTTGAAGAATACAAGTCCATGCTAAAAGTGTGTTTGTGGGGACTGGGAAGAAATGAGGGAGAGACAAAGAGAAAAACTTATTTTCAAAGTTATCTGAGTCCCAAGAATGTCTTCTCCAGCAGGGCTGAGTGGGAGGTAACCAGAGAGAGGCTGGATGGAGGAAAGCAGGGAAAGCACTCTTTTCTTAGCTGGACTTCAACATCTCCTTCTCAGAACAGAATCGCTGACTAAATAGTCTTGTTTTGAGCATACTAATTCACTCTTCTCCTTTCTCCCCCTTTTTTCCCCCATATTGGATTCTAGGCACTCCAACAATATTGCATGTCCTGTATGAAATGAATAGGAAATCCTGCTCATCCTGCTCTGATAGTTCTGAGTGGCTCATGTTAGAGCAGCAGGTACTGTAAGGAATCTAGTGCATCTGCCTTGTTTGCTGGGATTTATAACCAAAGCAGGTCAGATGCTGGTTACATTGTTGTATAAAAGGACCTAAAACTGGTGCACTAAGTAATCCCATCAGGCTCTGAATAACCTGGAGGGGAACGATTGTAAAGAAGAACTGGCCACTAGAAGATTGCAACATTAGAGGGTTTATTTTTTCTTTCGTTGTGTAGCAGTTTGGAAAGAAGGAGGATGAGAAAAAGACTAGGACCACAGTCTCATTTCCAGGTATCAGGACCTCTAGTTCAAAGCAACGTGCCTAAGGGTAGTGGGTTCCTGTTGGTGTTTTTCTTGTTAACCTCTGGGGGGGGGGGTTATGCAGTGTTTCATTTTCAAAGGAACTTTATCAGTGTTATTTTTACAATAATAGGAAAAAAATAACAGCAGCAATTGAATCCATGTCCTAATATAGCATATGATTTTATGCATGGAGGAGAAATGAATTGTTTTGCTAGTGAAATGATTTTAAGGTGCCTGGGGATTATGATGCCGCACAGTGAGATGATAAACAATTTTAAGGAAATTAATTCTGAAGTCCTTACATGGGCTATGCTCCCATTGCCTGAGGGGCACTGTGTTGGAAATTAAGTCTTTGACACGGTTTAGCTGCACGTATTTTCTACTGTGCTCACATTTCAGTTTTTTAAATCATTGTTGTTTCCTTTTAGCGAGCAGAGTTAATTAAGTAACCATTTATTTTCCACTCTTGTGTTTTAATAAAAATTTGCCTCTTGGGAGCAGTAAGATTTTGAAGGATAACTGCCAGTCAAGGCTACCCATTGTTATTTCTTGTGCTTTGAATATGTTAACATCCTATTATTCAGTTCATTGCTCTGCGTGTATCTTGATGATTGTGCTATTCTTGTTATTTGTGATTTTTTTTTTTCATGGTTGTGCAGAAGTACCTTTTAGGAGGCTGTCTGAACACTTTAGCACTTGTTAATCTGAAGCGCTCTGATTTCATCAATAATCAGAAAGATAAAATCAGTTATTTAATGTCACTGGGAGTGTGCTATTCATGGATCCTGACAGTCCTGTTGCAACAATCACTGCACCAAGGAGAGAAGAAAAGAAAAAAAGAAAAAAAAAAAAAAAAGGCCCTGAAATTGTGACCATCTGGTAGTCTTTTTGTTTTCTTTGAGAGGAGATGTGAAGGTAGGCATGCTAGCGTGCAGTGAAATAACCAATATTGTACCTTCAGCTTCCCTAACTTCAGATGAAGGTGGCTGTATATTGCAGGGGCACTTGTGTCCACTAGTGGTTTTGCTGCCTGGATCTGCAACAGAAATGAAATGTTTATCCATTTTTGTTGGAAATACCCTTGCATATCATTACGGGAGATCTTTTAATTCTCATGTTCTGTTTTGTTAACCAGCAGTAACACTATTAAAGATATGATTCACCACATCAGCAAAGCCAGACTTGCCCAGAAGAAGAGTAGTGGGAAGTGAAAATGTTAAAGGGAGTTGTTTTAAAGTCTGCTGGAGATGCAAAGTGCTCTTTATGTTGGAGAAATGTAAAAATACGTAAAGTCCGGTTACGGTGGTGTTGATGTTATGACACAGGAAAGACTGTCTAAGAGAAGGCAGGTAGTTTTTATAAGGCATCCAGCAGAAATAAAAAAGCTAGAGAAAACTTCTGGGTGCTCCTAAGCTGTGCCAGATCTTCCAAAGGGATGCACATTTAGGATGCTGCCAGAAAGAGGTAAGCAATACTGGAAAAGGACTTCTTGTGTTGAAAGTATTCCCAGGCCTCTTATTATTAGCACTTTAGAATGATCATCAAGAGCAAATTGTGGATCTAATTATTCCAATAATTGGAGTTGATAGTTCAGTGGCACAGTAATATTTATCTCCATGCTATCCTAAATAGCTGTGCAACATACAAGGAAGAAGAATAATCTGTGAGCTGCCTTGGACTGAAGAAACCCCGTGGAAGAAAAGCTGGTAACGGGGAGTGGAGCAGAGACAGGATTTAGAGGGAAGACTGCTCCCTCTGACTGGGGTCCTGCAGGGAGTGAGACCAGATTGGTTAAAACAATACTACGATATTTCATATTCTCCCTCTGTTATACCTCATACTTGAACTGTTCCAGCTCAGGCAGACTCAGTAATACAGAAAGAAGAAATACTTGCTATTTAAAAAAAAAAAAAGAGGCGGCTAAGTAACAGCAGCAGGCACAGCACCAGCTCAAACCCCATGCAACAGGGCATGACCAAAGAGCTGCCTGAGTGCAGCAGTTTTCCACCTCTCTCTTTGTAGCAACTTTGTAATGAGCCAAGAACCACGCTTGAATCCCTGATGGCAGACCTGTCGTACATACTACCAGGACAGGTTCTTTTCTTTTATAACGGGGTGAATAATTTACAGCATTGACTGGGACAATGTTTAGCAGTTTCTAGCTTTGTGTGAAATTCACTTAAACTGCTTGGCTTTTTGTGAAAACATTCAGCTGTTTTTTTTTGTGGCAGTCCTCTCTGAGGAGGTGGGATCCCAGAAGGGGCTAACTGCTCTCAGCTCCAGTTGATTTCAGGGGGAGATGAGTGCGCTCATCTTAATCCTTTCTAGATCCCACCATGTCAAGTAGCTGATTTTTACTGGGTAGCAGAACTAAACTTGGTAAATGAGGGGTTTTGTGGCTTTGGCTTCTGCTGCTGCTAGCTCCTCTGCTTCTTCAGGTGCTTTAAATTATCATGCTATTAAGTTATTTTAAAAATAATTTTACGAAGACACGCAATTTGTAAAATAGGGTTGTTATTGTATCAGGCAGTAGAAATCACCGGTGTGAAGAAAAATTGTGATATTTATGCAAACTCTGATTTTGATTTATAGATATGCAAACTGTTTCAAACTTGAACAACAAAAGGTGGGTTGAGAAACAACACTTCTTCTGTGGAATTAGTATCAATATAATACCATTTTCTGGAAAGTGTTATGATTAATTTGTCTTTTGTCCTAATATGCACAACAGTAAAAGGTAAAACCTGGTATTTTCTAAGCTCACACTAATCTCTGTTGTGGCGCTTTCCAGAGCCATGGTTGTTTTGGAGCCATTTTATATTTAAATCTATGCAGAATGTTGCAGAGAGGAGATGTAACTCTGTCTTCCCCCCCCCCGCCCCATTCCTTTCTTGTTAAGAAAATAACAAAATTATTCAAACTGGAAGTACATGGTGTTGTGTACATAGAAATGTACTGGCATTTTTTGTGTACCTTTGCATCATGGAGAAAATTATCCCTAACCATTGCTATCTTTTTAGTGTTCTTCTCCAAGAAGTGTACCTTTTGGGGTTTTTTTGGTATGTTACCTCTTATTCTCCCTTGTTCCCTATTTTTGCCCATTATCTCTTGATCTGTTTTTGTGGGGGCTTTTTGTGTGTGTGTGCGTGTGCGTGAGCTCCTTTGATGCTTGCCCTGCACATCACCAAGCAGAGGCCCTTAAAGCCTTTTCTCAGGGTGATCCCTGTCCCTCTTGGCAGAGCAAAAGCCTGTGCTACATGTGGGCTGTGTCATTCAGGACAACCTGCCGAATTGCCCTGCTGCCTTCGGTTACCCCAGCCCGCAGGTACCACTGCTCTGGTAGCCGGCACTTGCCGCAGCAAGCCTGAATTCACGCCAGCAGAAGGAATAGTGAAATTTCTGGGCAACCAACATGGGAATTTAGGAGCGCGCCAGCATGACAACACAGGGACACTTGAAAAGGCCACTCTTTGGCCATTGGACACCTTGTTAGTCACTACTTGAGCCAGGTGCGAACCCTGTAATAAGGAACAAAATTCTGTACCTTCTAAGCTGTTCCTTGCCCAACGTGATAGTTACTCTTTCTCTTTGCTTGCACTCAGAAATTAACACTTGTGTTTAATCCAAGAGCATTTGAGTCGTGGGAAATGTTTTGTTCTCTATAAATACATTTCTTCACTGTATATCATGATGATATCTAACCTCTGTTCTTGGCCTCTGAATGCCTAAGCGCATGTATGAAGTGCTCTGTATGCCGAACAAAGAAGAGTTCTGTATGCACAGCGGATGCTGAGAGTATTTCAGCTACACTAATATCAGTTCCCTGCTTTAAAAGAGCCACTGTTTAAATAGCCATGCTTATATACAATAGTAAGCCTCTCGAGGTTAATTCACACAGAAGGAAATTTATTTATTTATTGCAATATTGTCAATTTGCTTAGAAAAATATGTCAAATTCAATTATCTGCCTCATGTTTAACTTTTTTCCACCTGCAAGTCAAATTATAGGAACAATGGAAGGAAGGAAGGAAGGAAGATATTTTTATACAGTTAATGAAACAGACCCGGTCTGGAAATAATGAAGAACTATTTCTTCGTATTAAAGCTACTCATTTAGTGATAAAATCTTCCTAAGGTAGAAATACAGTTGAATCATTACTGATAGTATTCACTGCTTACAGATTTTTCAAGAGGGAGCAATCCTGCATTATTAGGGATTTGGAGAGGATGACTGACCATATCTCTTTCACTTCTAAATTTGGTGAACTTCATTATGACAATTCTAAATGGACACAAAAGCTATACCTATATTTGCTGGATATTCTTAAAATACATCTCTTGTACCTTATTGCTGATCAGTAGCTTTCATAATAGTATTAAAAATGAGTAGAGAGGTGCTGTAGCCTTTCTGGGTAAACTTACTCTTTCACGAAGGCCTCTGCTCTTTATCAAACAGTTGTACCTACCCTTTTCTTGTGTTCTTCATATTTTGCTTTGTCCCATTTTAGCTGAAGATGTTTGTTGCCACATGGGAAAATTGGCTGGTAGGCTCGATGCATCTTGCACAAAATAGAGCATCTCTGAATCTGGGCTTTAAAAACAAACAAACAAAAAGGAGTATGAGTAATTCCAGCCTGAGCCTTTCCTAAAGCGAAGCCCTGGAGACTTGTGGTATGTTTGTAGCCGGTCACGTGGAGGTTGTCATGGCATCGCTGCTCAGAAAAAGAATGAATAGCTGGTGGTAGCATTTCAGACAATACATTTAACGAATAGCAAACAAGAACTGAATGTTATAGCAATGCATTCCAAAGAGTATTTTATTCATATATAAAACTGATCACCAATTGTACTTCACTAGCCAGACCTTCTTCCCATGGATGAAGGAAAGACAGTGGTGGAAGCTATTAATAATACTTCACACACTACTGTAAATATGCAAAGGACTGTATAATGGGCTATATTTGCTGAGCCTTGAATCGAACGGCATGCCTCAGTAATGCTCCGAGCAAACCCACAGTGGGAGGTGTTATCTTTTGCACTGCAATAACTTGTTTAAAACATTATTTTTTTCATTGATAAGCATGCACCTTTCAAAAACCACAGCAAATGTGTTCATAGGGAAATAGTTTTGGTTTTTAATAGCCTTTTCACCTTTCTTTATCTGTATGCCATCTGATTGCTAATGAGCTACAGAAAGCTCAAACAAACTTGCAAAAGCCACTTATTTACCAAGCTGACCGCTGGTTCTTACACCGGGCCACCTAGGCTTTCGTTCTTTGTAGGCTATGTTTGGCAGGGAGATGAATGGGCAAAGATGTTTTCTCAGACCCACCTGAAAATTGAAAAGGTCCTTCTGCTCATTCAAGCTCAGCTTGGCTACCTCCTAAGCTGGGCTTGAGCTGACATAGTTCATTTGATGTTTCCATTCTCATGGTGTAGAGCACCCTAAAGCTGGGTTCTGCAGGCTGCCAAAGGCCTCTGCTTTTGGCTCATGCATTTTCTTGATAAGGTCCATAGTTCCTACGAAGACTTGAATTACAACTTGAAGCTGTCATGGGCCTTTTGAAACAGGTAAGATAATGCACGTTATATAAAAGCATGAGGAAGTAAGAAGGGAACCTATGGCTGACAGTACCAAAATTCACTGACCAGAATGGGTCTGTACGAGGATGAACCAGGGGATATTCCATTTTAGCACAAAGCTGTTTGTGCAGGTTGTTCTTACACAGCGTCTCATGTGGGTGCAGGGGAAAAGCAACACATCTGTCACACAACTACCCAACACAGAATTGGGGCCAGTACTCTCTTGAATCTCTGTCTTGATTGACTTTTGCATTTCAGTAGCAAAGTAAGGTTGGATATAGGGGTTTGTGATTTTTATTATAGTTGTTGTGAAATGGTGCTTAAACAACAGAAGCAGACATAAAATTAAAACCTTGATAAATACTAATTTTGAGCTGTAAAGCGAACACCCTTATTTTCAGACAAATGATGGAAGGAATTGAAGAGTAGGTTTTTCCAGCTGCTTGCGTTCTTATTATTTTCCTGTTAATGTAACAGGAAGATGTAGAGAGTGTCAGTAAAAATAATAAAAAGTACAGAGTTGAAATGCATTTCTTCAAATATATGTAAATTCTAACTGTGCACACAATACAATTATATTTTGCTCTTGAACAAGGAGAAATACTGAGGCCCTCATTTGCTTGGCAGGGTCTTGGCCTCCATCTTTTAAATGCTACATGTGTAGTGATCTGTTATGGACAGATCTGAAGGGCACCATTATCAAAGGAAGCTTCTCATTGTTTCTGATGAAGCCCTTAAAATATAAGGAAAACTTAGCCTCTAACATTCATGAAACCATGGTCCACCGAGAAACTGAAATCAGTGGGAATAATTTCTCAGCTGCTCCTCTATTAAAGTTTGTGACAGAAGGGAAGTGGCTTTAAACTTCCGCTGTGGTTGCCTGTGCTCTCTCTGCCCTCAAAAGCTGTGGACCATATACACATTCATGCTAAACTTGGTTTCGGGTGGATTTTTCGTGGTGGTGGTTTTTGTTTTGTTCTGGGGTAAGGAAAGCAAAGCTCAACAGTTTCAGAACTGACTGTCTTAATGTCGAACTACCTAAGGTCCAGCAGGTCCTTTCTGTCAGAAGATGGTGCTGGAAGACAGGAACAGCAGGCCCTACCTCTTTCTAATTTCACAGTCTAAATTTACAGCTACAACAGGGGATTCTTTAGAGTTGCATTTCACTACTCTTCGCAAGCAGACTTGTGAAGTACCCTTAACGATCCAGAGGACTGGACCTACTACCTCTACAAGATAACACAGGTATTTACGAAACATTTATTCTGTAGGTTATACAGTGTTATGAAGTGACAGCCATGGGAATTTCTGTGTTGTGTGCAGAAGGGCTTGCATATAATTTCTTTACAGCAAAAGCTACTTGCTGAAAAATAACAGATGAGAAATAAGTAGATAATGAACATAGTAAGATTTTTGCAAAAAAAGCATTTTCCAGTATGTATCAAGACATGTATACATTCAGCTTTCACACGAAGCAGAGAGTGTTTTCTGCAGCATAAATGCAAGATGGTCAATACCAGTCTAATATTTTAGTATGGAAATCTTGGACTGCACTGAGCTGCTTCTCTGAGATCTCTGTACCCTACGGCTCTCATAGGTTTCTGGGTTTGCGTTTTAATCTCTTTTTCTTTTGGTCTGATTTTTGAGCAATCCTGCTCATATAATACATAGGACTGTAAGGTCTGCAGGTGGCATTGTGGCTGGGAATTTGAATCTTGAGTTACTTCCCCCTTGAACTATGTTGCCAGGTTAGTGAGTTGCTGCCCTTTCCACCGCCTTGGCTGGAAGAAGGGCTCGGGCTGGTGCAGGAGCTGCCAGCTACAGCAGCTGCTTATGCTTATGGCCCAGTTATGGAACAAGTTAAAGAAGATGCTGCTTCTCCCACTGCACTCCCAATATAGATCATGGTTTTGGAGGTACTGTTGTTCGCTGTGACCACAAGTGCCTTTTCCGCTGTTTGCTTTTGGTATGAACTTTGTATATGTAGTAAGAAACTGTAAGAGGCAGAGTGTACGTTTTCTAAAGCTTTAAAGGATTTCTGTATGTGTGAAGAGGAAAATAAGTCCTTTTTTTTTTTTTTGCTGACAGCATTCCAGGTTATTTTAAAGTCGTGGCAGTTCCTTACCTTATTCGATGAAGTCTTTGACCAACTTTGGGCACATGCATAATCTGAACTTCAGGACTGGAGCCATTTGTGGGTGTGCTTGAGGATCAGGCCCAATCTCCTTTCATTCATTGCCTGTCCTGCCTGATGGGCATTTGGAGATGCTGAGAGAAGCCAATTTTTTATTTTTTTTTTTTTTGGTTGGTTCAGGCTGTTACATGATAGGATCCAATGCTGTGACTTTGACCCTGCAAGCACACACCCTTATCATATAACTCACAAGCAAACTGCCCGACCGAGTAGCTGAAGAGTCCATCTGTAGTCAGGGGGATAAAAAAAGCAACTGGAAAACCTGCTGGCGTGAGTGGGACCTGCTCTGTCTGTGCACACAGCATACCTAGCCGCTTCCATCGAAGGGCTGCCTGCGGTCACGCAGAGTGTGTCTTTCTGCATACATGTACAGCAGAGCAAATCTTTCCCAGTGTGGCACGAGCCGCTGGCTGTGCAAAGGGCACAAAGAGCGGTGCAAAGGGACGGGGGACGTGAGGGCTATGGCTCCCACTGCAATACAAAAGCAGGTTTACCAGATGCTTCCTTTAGGCTTGACCCTTTCTGGAAGCTTGGAGCAGGAATTAGTTTTTTGGCTGGGGAAAAAAAAAAAAGGTTGTTTCCCACTTATTGTCTTAGAAATTGAGAGAAGGGAAAGGGGGAGGGAAAAGAGGAAGAGGAAGGGAAAAACATTGCCATAATTATATGGAGTTTTATTTATATATACATATGTTTATATCCACATACAGAATTTTAAATCTTTTGGACAATGTTTGGTAAGATCCAGGATTTCCTTGATCTGCAGCAAAAATGCCAAGTAGACTCATGCTGCTAACTAGTTTTCCTCAGTGGTTTTAATGTGGGAGGAGGGCATAGAGGGAGAGGAGAGGGCTGTCTGAGGACTGACTGAGCTTCTGCCTTGAGGCCAGTTTGCCTGTGAGTCCTTAAAGTCCTTAGCTTTCCGAGGCAGGCAGGTCTTACGGCGGCGTGGGTGCCGTGGAGTACACATCCAGAGGTGAGGACAGGGCACTGTCCCCCACCTTTGCCTGAGGAGGGGAGCGCTTTCTGGGTAACCCCAGAAGGCCCTGGAGAAGGTAACCAGGAGCAGGCTATTGCCTCTGAAAAGCTGCTCTGTAGCTGGGGGAATCCACTCGGCCATCTGCGTTCAGCCATGTGCCCTGTCTGCGTGGAGAACTTAACCTTTTCCTGGATACAAACCTCACTGCAGCCATGAGAAGACCTGGGGGGTGGGCAGGCTGGAAGTGCTGCCGATTCTTTGTCTGGCAGTTTTTTAATTTGTGGGTCTCTTCTTGGCACCAAACCCTTGTCAGGCTTCACAAGAGCAAACCTCAGCCCACTTGTCAGCATGAGGCATAGCTAAATTTACAGCTGGAATTAGGGGAACTTGCCAGCGCAGGCAAGGCCCATGTTGCTGGCGCAGAGGTGGCAGCCTCCTAAAGAGCAGCACAGAGGAGAAAACTCGGAGGGGCTGGAAGCATAGCCACCTTCTCCGAACACAAAAATGACCGAGAAGCCACAAAGGCTTTCAGCTAAAAAGCAAATGCCGACAGAAATGTCGTTTTGTGCATTTGCAGGTGGGTGCATGGTGGTGCACAGGTGTTGTGGGAATGGGCTGTGGTTAGTATTCCCTGTGGGAATGCTGTGTGCTGTGGGTGCCGCTGCGCACCTTGGGCAGGACTGGCCCTTCCGCTCCGCGGGAGGTGTGTGATAGCAGATGCCAATGTTAATTCTCGCTAATGTGTTGCTCAGTGTTTTAGATTTGTTTTATTGCTTTCAGGGCTTATATTACTTCTCTCTGCTATAAACATCTGATTGCTTTATAATGGCTAAAACAAGTTAGTGGAGAAAATGAGGAATTAGTTATAATTTTATTAGGTCCTTGGATGTGTATTCTCTTTTTCTCTTTCTTCACTCCATCCCACAGACCTGGATAACCTTTAAAAATTAATTGTATCCCCATCTTCATTTAACTGTATGAGTTTCAATAAGGCCAAGTGCCGGGTCTTACGCTTTGGCCACAACAACCCCCACCAATGCTACAGGCTTGGGGAGGAGTGGCTGGAAAGATGCTCAGCGGAGAGGGACCTGGGGGTGTTGGTTGATAGCCAGCTGAATATGAGTCAGCAGTATGCCCAGGTGGACAAGAAGGCCAACGGCATCCTGGCCTGTATTAGGAATAGTGTAGCCAGTAGGACCAGGGAGGTGATTTTACCCCTGTACTCGGCACTGGTGAGGCCGCATCTTGAGTACTGTGTTCAGTTTTGGGCCCCTCACTACAAGAAAAACACTGAGATTCTGGAGCGTGTCCAGAGAAGGGCAACAAAACTGGTGAAGGGTCTAGAGCACAAGCCTTATAAGGAGCAGCTGAGGGAACTGGGGTTATTGCACCAAGGGAAGTTTAGATTGGATATTAGGAAGAATTTCTTTACTGAAAGGGTCATCAGGCATTGGAACGCGTTACCCAGGGCAGTGCTGGAGTCCCCATCCCTGGAGGCATTTAAGGGTCATGTAGATATATAGCATCTGCTTAGGGACATGGTTTAGTGGTGGGCTTGTCAGTGTTAGCTTAATGATTGGACTAGATGATCTTACAGGTCTTTTCCAATCTAGAAGATTCTGCGATTTTTTTCATTCTCCTTCTTTGACCTCAGAAATAATTGGAAGGTAGCCAGAAAAAGGCACTGTTTCCCTGAATGCAATCACTGTCTAAATGTGAACTCTGGGCTCTTCTTCTAAACCTGTTGGGGACATAGAAGTCAGCTGCTTCAGGGCCTGGATATGATTTTTTTTGGGGGAAAAAAAGGTCTGAAACCCTAATCTAGTTGTACCTGTCTCTCCCCACTGGCCCAGAGAGACCTGCCAACTGCAAAATTACACCAATACAATTAGTCCCATCATCGGCCAGTCAGATGCAATAAGCCAGTGCGCTGACAAGAACTGCTAGTCTTACCTGTGCGTCCTGCTACTATTTAGCCTGTTCCACACAAGCAAGAGAGCAAAGCCAGTCTTGCAGTGCTGCCTTCGGATTTACCCTCTGGCTTCCTTGGATTGCTTACTCTGGTTTGCTGGCACAGAGGCAGCAAGTTATAAGGTTCTGGCGCTCTGAGGAATACCTCATCCAAACCCTCTTGCTGCTTTTTTTTTTTTTTTTTTTTTTTGAGTGAGACCAGATGTCTTGGACAGGCAGGTTTTGTTCTCCTGAAGGGTTTTATAGGCCACCATAAAGCCAGAATGGTCAATCTCTTCAAATAAGGCTCAACAACAATGCTAGACTCTATTGGGTAGAGAAAGAAAACCTCTGTGAGGATGGTGCAGGGGGACCTGCAATTGTCTTATTTCCAGCAGAGTGGCAAGAACACTATGCCAGTTTGAGATGGAATTAGCTGGATGCATTAGTTTCAGGTTATGTATCTTGCCTTCTGGTCAGACACAGGCAGATAACATTCTCAACAGCAAATTAAATTTCTGTTGTGTGGTTTTGTTGTTTGTTTTTTTTTTTAAACAATGCCATATTATGGCTTCTCTGTGAATGCATGTAAATACCCCCATGTGCAAATTAAACTTTCCCAGTGGGTGCAAGAGCAATAAGATCCTGGGTATAAGGACCGTATTTTGCTCTTTGACATTTCTGCTTGTTCGATGAGTGACCAGATCTTCCATCGGTGGAACTTAGTTGAGATATCACAGCTATTTCCAGCAGGTGGCAGATGATAATCATGCTAGTAACCAAATCTGTGTACAAATGATGTGTTTTCCAGACTGTTTATTCAGATATTCACTTAAATATACACATTATATAGTGGCTATAAATGTGATTCCAACAGCAATAAAATAAGATTGCATAATTGGAGCCGATTAGTAGTTAACCATGATAATATGTAATTAAATACTTGGGAATCAAGTGTGGTATGATTTATTTTTTTTTTTTTTAATTCAGCTTTGATTTTTTTATCTCCCAGATCAGAAAATTGATTCTATCCAAAAACCTCCAAATAACCATCTGGCTAATTGTGTTTCATGGTATAAGATTATCTTCACTCCTGTACTGTGATGGGAGAGAGCTCCTCCATGCAGTCATGCCTGGATAATTAGCTGATGCTTTAAAGAATTGCATGCTAAAAAAAATGGTGCCGAATTGCGCCACAGTGCCTTTCCTAGGTAGCACCTTGCTGGCAGGGTTGCTCTGCCTGAGTGGTACTGCTGACTGAGGGAAAGTTTTTTTTTTTTTTTTCAGATTAGCAGTCCCCTAAGGAGGACCGGATTTTGCTCTTTTTGCTCTTGTTAGTAGTTACTCACACACATGAGTAATCCCAGTGGGTTCAATGGGAGCTATTCACCACGCAGAGGGAGGGTGGCATTTGCAAGCTGACCTGCCAGCATTGGCTTCAATGGGATTTTTGAGCAAATGGAAGACCACAGGATCTGACCCATAGTAAACGCGTGACTACACGGAAAAGTCTATTGAAGGTTTAGAGCTGCGTGTGGGATAGCTGTGTCGCTCACAGCGCTCGCTGTGGATGAATTATGCAAAGCTTCCCAAAGCCAATGTAAACTTTATAGCATCTGTCATATATATCTTGCTTATAGCATGAAACTGGACATCTCCAGGAGGCAGACAAGTGTTTGTTTTATGGGTGTTTTTGGGTAGATGTTGGTAGTATAATCCCAGTGGCTTCCCTCTGGGGACTGTACAACCCGCGGTGGGGGAAGGAGGAGAAGATGGGGTAAGAGCTCTCCTCGCAGTCCACTCAGAAGAGATACTATTGGTGCTGCTAAACTGAGGGGGGTTGAAGCTTTGCCTTGGAGCTGGAGTAGGGATGGAGTCCTGTGTTGTCAAATTAATTCTCATAAAGAACAAAGAAGACTGCTGATGACACAAAAGCGGAGAAAATATGAGTGATGATTATGGCTGCCAATATGCAATGACATGTGAAATACTGCTGTTTATATGCCTGCTTGCATAACCACATACTTATTGTAAACAGCAGTACCCAGTGTTTTATAAAAAGTAGAAAGTCCCATTGCTGCTCAGTTTTTCTTTCTCAAGATTATTTGCTGTTTTCACTTAGTTATAGCAGTTCCACAGAAGGCCAATGGGGGAGACATGAGAATAGATGCATACTTATTAAGCTGCAGTAAAATTCACCGCACTTCATTCTTGTACATAATCACTGGGGTTTTTTTCTGTAACGTCTTAATGCAGTTTTATTACATTATAATCTTTTGTGGAAGGATAAAGGGATTTGCTCCTTAATAGGAAAGCGAAGTTTATAGGCTCAAGTAAAGCAGATATGACCCAGAACACAATGCTTTTACGAGTTTAATCAGAAGGTATTTCATGTTGGTAAACTTTGTCAGAATCCTGAACGTTCTGTGCCTGCTGCTGAAATGACTTGGATTTTAACATAGTTACATTTTTTAGGAGGACATTAGACTGACAGATTTTTAGAAGTGATGAACAAGAATTAAAAGAGCAAAGTGTTCTTTTTTTTAAAAAAAAAGATTAAAAAAACATACAACATGAAAATTAGTTGTATTGTCTCAGCTATTGTAACAAACAGTTCTCACTGGCCCCTTTTTCCTGTAATTAAAGCCATTTTTCTTTTCCCCCTTCTGGCCTCTTCCTGGCCTAGTCTTCCAGCAACAACCAGCAAAAATGTGAGATTTTTTTAAAAGGCAAGTAGTAAAACAACAGGTAGACATGCTTTTCTTCCTGTACTCAGGGGGTCACAGTAGAGATCTTTGCTTTCTTTAAGTGTAGTAGCTGCAG
The DNA here is from genome assembly GCF_000708025.1 of Charadrius vociferus. Classification (NCBI taxonomy): domain Eukaryota; kingdom Metazoa; phylum Chordata; class Aves; order Charadriiformes; family Charadriidae; genus Charadrius; species Charadrius vociferus. The sequence continues at coordinate 79,621 of NW_009650084.1, forward strand.
TGTAATCCCCAGTTTTTCTGCTTTTGATGCATAGATCTATTTTTATCCAGTGCGAGTGCACCAGACGTATATAATAGTACACACACATACAGAGTTCATCTCAGTAGTGTCCACTCTTTCTCATGTTTCACCTTCAATTAAACTTTGTAATTTCTGTATTTTTGTGAAATCTGTGTTTCCTTGGCATTGTTGCTGAGATTTTGCTAATTGAAACCACCTTCTTGTCATCATTCTCTTCCTTTCCTTCTTTCATTTAGTGTAATGGGCAAAGTGTTTCTCTGCCAGACTAATCATACAAACAATTTCATTACTATTTCTTCATTCCTCTGTAGCTACATCAGATGCAAACTCTTAGCCTTTGGAGACACAGCTAATCACAGACTCATTCTTAATTTCCTACTTACATAGGTTCATTATATGTCTGCCATACTTCACTATGCATGGAGACAGGGGGAAGGATGGCAGCCCTTTCCTGACCAGTTGGTTTGTTCTAGGACTTCAGGAGGGGAAAAAAAAAAAAAAGGGAAAAAAGGGGGAAAAAAAAAAAAAAAAAAAAAGAAAGACTACTTTTACTATCTTACTGTCAAAGGTATCACTGCAAGGACTGAATTTACCGGTCAGAGTCAGGGAGTAAGATTCAGAGGCAGTACCAAAGACATCTTTGCTTCCCCACTCACTTTGCCAGGGATAAATGTTTCTTGGGTCAACCTAGTCGGAGTAGTCATACCACGCATCTCTATATGGATAGCAACTGCCTTTAAGCCTGGCATAGATATTATTAGTTGAAATTATCTATGTCTTCCTAAAATTCAATCGCGATATCTTGCTGAGTTATCAGATCATAGTTTCACTTTGTGTTACCGTGATATTTCCTTAGATTTGTCTTAAATACGTTGTTCCTTCACAGAAATATAGGTAGCAGCTTTGTGGTACCCAGGGGATAGTAGGTTCATATTTTGTAGTTTCTTGCATAATGCAAAAGGAGATTTGAAAGCTTCTTATAGTCTCTTTCCTCCCAAGAGAAAGCTATCATGTAGATCAAGAGAGGAAATGATTTCCTTGCTTGGCACAAATGAGTCACAGAAAATGACCTTCTTTGTAGTCTAATTTAGACCCGAGAATCCTCTGAAGAGCTGATAATATAAACCCATATGGCTTGGATGAAGAAAAGTTGGAAAAGATATTGTCATTAACAGACTCATCCACATCTTAAAAAACAGCATCTTACTTTGCCTAGATTTTTTGATCAGACTGCTAGCAGCTGCAAACCTCATGTTGCCTGCACATGTTATCTGTAATACATACACACTTATGTGATATGCTGCTGCTGAGGTTTCATTTCAACAATGGAGACACTGAAAAAGCAATGCACGGTCTTTGGGTGTTTCTTATAATTCATTTAACATCTTTAAAAATACATATTCACATGAGCTTTCAAACATTCCTTTCATTTACATTTGTTGGACTGTACGGCATGTAGATTTGGAGCCAGATATTTATTACAGATGTAGCAAAAAGCTTTTAGCCTTATGTCAAGAAAACAAAAGACAATAGAAAATAAACTAGCACACTGATACACAAAAGCACTGTGAAAAAGCTTCAGCAGAAAAGAGCTGGTGGGAAACCAGAAGAGTAGATGGACAGCACAGCAAGCCACAAGTAACAATTTGTAGATTCTCATGTGACGAAGCTTGGTTTATTCTACAGCAAAGTGTGTAAGAAGGTGCCAGCTTTTTTTTTCCCCCTTTTTTTTTTCTTTCTTACTTGCTATAATATTTTTTTTTTAATTACTAGGAGTTTTTTGCTGTTTCAGTGTTTTGTTTTTAATGTTGGTTTGTTCTGATTGTTGTCAATTGATTCTGTAGGCATCTTGGTAGTTTCTTTTATACTTAAGAGCAGCAGTTGGTGGTATTTGACTACGTTTTAAAGGAAAGGCTGGGTTTATGGTTGAATTTTGCCACAGCCTTCCTGGACATATCTGTGCTCTTGCTAAAGCTAGGCCATCCTGAAAAACTGCCTGGAAGTGTAGCCATGGGTAAGCATGCACTCCTAAAGCTGCCCAGCATGCCACTGTGCCCCAGTCACACCTTTGGATTGGGATGCTTTCTGCTTGGGTTGCTTACGATCACGGGCAAAGCATTTCAAAGCGTCATGGCTTATGGGCCTGTTGTTTTTCATAATATACAAATGGGAGTCATCACAGTTTGTTTGGCTTTTTTTTTTTAACCAACAAACGTGGTACGTCACACCCGCTTGTGAGCACCGGTTCTAGCACAGAGAGAGGTTGGAAGCAACACCTGAGGTTAGGATGTGGGGGGCAACCATCACCTTAGATAAGAGTGGATTTATGCTGGGTCAGATTAAATTAGATTTAAGAGTGGTGGACTATGACTGCAAATTTGGGTGCACAAAAAGGAATTTATGTATAGCCTGGTTTTGTGAACTTATAATAACTGAATTATAGGTAGATATCTGGTTTTGTTTCCTGCACATAAAGGAGATAGAAGTGCCATGGCTGTCTGAAAAGAACACAACTGCAAAATGGGAAGGATAGTCTGTTGAATATCTGCTCAGAGTAACTCTTACAGCAGCAAATGCTGGGAAGAGAATTGATAAATTGATTATTTTTTTTTTTAATGACTATTTTGGGGTCAACTTTCTGCAAATGAGAAAAGCTTCAGACAGGGAAATGAGGTCAACTCAAGTCTTTATGTACCAAAGGCAAACACAGAAAACAGAGAAAGTAAAATATTTCATCTGAGATGTCTATAATATTTAGAGCATGGAAGCATGTTTCTCCCTGATGCTGTTGAGGAAGATTTATCAGGTCCCAGTACCAGTACATAGAAGTTTCTTTGGTTACTTAATCACCACAAGTACAAAGATAACCTGGTTTTAAAGAGCTCTGTAAGCTCAATTTGTGAGTTTGTTTGGGGTCAACTTATAGGGATCCTGACAATAAGATCTGTTTTCCTTTGCTTATATCTAGACTTTATCCATTTGCTTATAGCTGAAAGTCCTTGTTTCTGCCTGTCTAAAGCATTGTGTTTAACAGTTGTTTGTGGTTCTTCTTCAGTGAGAAGATTCAATGGGCCTGTTTTTCTTTACAGCCATTGTATATTCCTTTTTATATGTCAGCATGTAGAGTGTTAAAACAGACTTGTGTAACATGCATACTCCAAAACTTTTTGCCCCATCCAGCATCAGAGAGGCAACAACAGGTTGGCTCATCTGAGCCAATGTCCTTAAAATGTGAGTTGTCTCATTATTGTTGCATTATTGTAGCTTCTGTTCAGGCTGCTGCTTGTGTCACCTCTTGTTCAGCTGGAAGGGGAGATAAAAATAGGGGAGTCAGAATTATTGTGACAGGTGAAACTGGGGCTATGGTAAAGAAAATACTACAGGTTATTAGGACAGAGAACAGTGAAGGTATCACGGGGGATGCAAAGGACCAGCAGGCAGAGGAGCAGTAGTACTGCAGTGGGCTGGGAGCGTTATGGAGAAAAGACTACACATGGTAGGTGGAATGAGGATAATGTAATAAGGTTACAGAGGACACTGGGCATATTGCAGCGAGGAGGAGGGAATTACGGCATGGATGATGGTAAATGGAAGCCTGCGCTTTATGAAATTCCTTCAGAGTCTTGTGCTATAAAAATATTTTTATCAAATTACATACGTCACTTGGCTATGCAGACAAGGAGGATACAGTAAGTCAGGCAGCTCCTTAAGAGCTTCCTTTTTTGGCTGTGTGCTTGCCAGTTTCCTTCAGTTAGGACCATACCTGAGCTGGAAAACCTAGACATCTCAGGCTTTCTTACAAGCTGACTTCCACTGCCATCGTAGCTTCTTCCCAAGTTTTCATTTGCTCTTATATATTTCAATACTTTTTTTTTTTTTTAAATAAAGGGAATTCATTATGTATTGTACCTGCCATGATTCAGGCAATGATGGCCTTCTCAACTGTATTCTTCTAGCTTGCCCGGACAACTTCTTGCCTACAGACTTCATACTGCATATGGCTGGCTTAGGATTTGCTTTCTGATTTCTTGCTGCCCTTTAATATTTTGGTTCTTTCAATACTAGCTTCTTAATATAAGTATAGATTGTTCTTAGTCTGCCTTTCTCTCACTCCTGAAATGACAGCTAGAGTGGGAAAGCCTTTAGGGGGGCGGGGGGAGAGGGGAGTTCCTCTTTTTTTTTTCTTTTTTCTTTTTTTGCTGCAGGCTTGAGAAAGGGCATTTTGTTGTGTGTCTTGGACATGCTGGACTGTGATGTCCCCGGACTGTTTTGCATAGGGATGTTTTAAGCCTCCTCAGGGGGGTAGTGACTGTCTGCACCAAAAGTAATTTGATTTTTTTTCTTTTTTAAATAATTTCACTTGTAGACCTCTATTGAACTTTGTGCTCTGCTTTTGGCAGACCTTTGGGGAAAGGGGGATTTCAATTACCGACTTTATAAGACCCAGAGTTTGGCACTGAATACCGACGCAGGTCCTGTTTCTTGCTGTAATCATGCAAGTCTTGAAATCTGAATTCCCTTGCTCTTCCCGTGCAATCAGGTAGAGCGAGCTTTGCCGCGGATCAAATGGAGCCAGGAGACAGCCTGGCCTGCTCCCAACGCCCGGGCGGGTTTGTTTATTTAATATGGGACGCCTTTTCCCCACTAATGAATGGGTTCCAACCCCCGGGGGCATCTTTCTGGCTCTGTGGGAAAGAGGGCTTTGGACACCCCTCCTTACCTCCCTTTCGCCATGACGCGCAGGCCGCGGCCAACGGCTGCTCCCCGACGGTTGGTCCGGCCCGACGTT
>NW_009650084.1:85371-98903 GCF_000708025.1 Charadrius vociferus
GGGCGGCGGGAGCCCGGGCGGCGCAGGGTATTAGGCGGATTTCGCGATATATTTTTATTATTATTTTCCCCCTTTTCGTTGCTAAGCTACGCGCTAAAAGTTTGAAAGCGGGCACCGAGTCTCAGTACTGCGTGTCACTGGCGAAGCTGGTGCGAAACCGGCCAAAAAAGCGGGTTGTGGGAAGGAGCCGGTGCCTCAGCCCTTTGCCTCGGTGAGCGGGAAGGGCAGAGGCTGCTGCTGCTGCTCCACGGCTTCCGACAGCTCGCGTTCGGAGATTCGCTCTTTCTGCTGCCTGTTGATCGAGTTCCAAACCACATTATTAGAAAGTAAGCGACAGATGTCAGCCGGCAGATTAAACTCTCCCTGGTAGAGTTCTGAGTGTGCCGGCTGGGAGGGAAATCCCTCGTTTCCGTAACAGAAGCAAACCCGTATGCAGAGGGAGCGGTTTGCCTCGCTTCGATGGGGCATGGTGGCAGGGAGCTTTGGCGGGAGCGGAAAAGTTTAGTGCCGGGCTCGCAGTGGTGGGTATTAAGGGAGTTGGGCTTGTAGCTTCCTATTAGCGCTCTTGAAAAAAATCTCTTGCATATCCGTGCATGTAAAAGCAAATTTGCAACCACAAGTTGTCATGTTAGATAAAACTTAAACTTCAGTTTGCATAGGAAATCTCATTATTGGATAACAACATTAGGATTTCCAAGAGACCATTGCTAGGATCGTTTCCTTATTGATTGTTAGCAGGCAGTTTAGTGATAGCAGACTTTTAGTTTATGTTATAAAATTTTACTTCTTAAAATTATGTGTTGATTTTGTATTCTTCATACATCCAAAAAATAGATTTAGTAAGACCATGAAGTATTGTCAATGGTGGTGGTAGGGGGGGAGTCTTTTTGCAAAGGGAGAAATTTGGACACCATGCAAGCAGTGTTATTGCAGGTTGTTCCGATCTGGTGATTTTTTAGTGAAAAGAGTAAGGATACATTTCACGTATAGGCTGTGAGTGGTTTTTTGGTGGTTTTTTTTTTTTTGAGAAGAAAACAGTGATGTTGCTATACCCTAAACAATTGATGTCACTAGAGTGTGGGGATTTCTTTGAGTGGTAGAAGAGATTAAAGATAATAACAGCAGCAAAAGACTTGAGATTAATCTCATTAAATCATGGACTAAAGTTAATCCTGCTGCTGACTTCAGTTATCGGAGTACTCATCAGAGCTAAGCGTTTGATTAACGTGCAGTATTGCAATAATGATTATTGTTGCCTTTTAGCATGGATAGTAAGTAGGAAGAACTGCGTGCATCACTAGTATACAGCTGCTTCACTTCTGCCTTAGAAGCAGAAGGTTTTTACTCAATGAACTGCAAGAATAATGCCAGGTGCTTTCTGGAGCGCTGCTGTGCCCAGGTTTTCTACTGTAGCACAGCAGAGGGCGATAATAAGTACACTAAAAAGTGACTTCTTTCTGTTCACTAGAAAGTATCTAAAGGTATATTCATCAGCTATTCATCAGCTTTCGTGGCAGGAGCATGAGTTTCTGGGATTTGTTTTCAAAAGTTAAATACCTTTCTGTAGTTGACTATCTTTTGTGAAATTTGTCAGAAAAATAGAAGTGGCAGGATTTCACTGATGGTTGAGGAAGTATTTTTAATCTAACAGGCCTTGTAAAGCAATCCTAATCTTGAAGAAACGGTGTATGGAGGCTTGTAGACTCCCTGCAAAAAATGTCTGTCAGTGCATTTGAAAGGAGATGGTGAACACTGGAGGGGCACTACTTCTGTCAGCTATTTCCAAGAGTAAATTTGTTTGTCTTTTAGCAGTTCCAGTTCGCTAGTATCTTGTAGGTTTCCCTCTTCTCTAGTGACAGGAGGCTTTGAATCTTTTGATGGGTTAAGTTATTTGAGGACAAAGGGATAAGTTGCTTTCCATCTTGATTTGCTTTGATTTATCATGCTCTAGAAGTGATCAGTTCTGTTCTTTGGGAGCTTGTTTCATGGCCAAGCTGGCACTGATACCTGACTTTCAGATATTCTGTGCTTGATCCGGTAAGACATTTCCTTCTCTGTAGTACCTTTGCTGGCACATCACAAATGGGGGCACTGATACACATGCCTTAGTGTAAATCTGATGAAATGTAGGAGTGATGCTTTGAAGAATCAGTGCAAACACACTGTGAGATCAGGGTGGGGCACCCATGGAGGCGTGCTTCTCTTAATAGAGAGGCTGATGCAGTTGGAAGCTTCAGGCTGTGCAAAACATCTGTAGCCCAGAGATGTTTGAATCCCCTAATGTATTGCTATGGCTGGGTCTGGTTGTGTATTTGCAAGAAGCTGCAGGTAAATGAAGGCATTTTCTACTGCTGGTGTAACTTGTTCTTTTGGGACTGATGGGTTGCATAGAATCAGCCATATTTAGCTAGATGGGTAATTACATCCCAGATCTCCGAAATGCTTTCCCGTTCTGAGTATTGTTGTTTCTAGTCATGTTTGGGCTTGGCTTGAGCGATCTGTTTCATCTATTGAAAATATGAACCCTTGGGCTTTTTGGGAATCTGTGTTTCCCTCATTTGGTTGCACTGCCAACGATGTGCCACTTCCAAAAAAAAGTCTCATTGAGATAATGAAGTTGTAGAGCAGCGATATGTACTCTGTCATTGTGGGTAGCAGTGTTAAGAGGAATTGTTACTGTGCTACCTCTTGTCCAGTTTCTGGTTTCTCTTGTGGTTTGTTGAATTGATGTCTGGCTACTTCTGCTATGTCTGTTGCAAGGAAGTAACATACAGTAAAAAGAAAAAAGTAGTATCTGCGCTAATGAATGTCTATTTCAAATGTCTATCTGAAACTGATTTATTTTGGCTTCTCAGAAGGGAAGCTGTTACCCTCTTGTCTTTTTCTCCTTAATTAAAAATTATTTTTACCGGAATCCCTTATACATAAACAAAACAATGTGTCATGTAAGACTAAACAAACACTTCCTATAAGATTGCCACTTTGAGGAAGTGTGCAGTACTGATATTTCCATGAGTCAGTGTTTCAAAGCCCGAAAGGAAACAACATAAGGCTCTATGGCTGATGATTGGCTGGAAAAACTACAAAGAGAGTCCTTCTGCTTGACAACATGACTTGTGTTATGCTGTTAATAATATTTAATAAATATACAGTACTTAATTGCTATTTTTTCTCTCCTTAAATGACATTAACTATTAAACTTTCAGTTGAAAAAAATAAAAGCTCATATTCAGCATTCTTGCTGTGGAAGGCTTTATACTGGTTAGTGGAGAACTTTCGAGACTAAATAATTTCACAAAGTAAAATCTGGCAGAAAGATCCAAAGAAACGGCTCATTTGTGAATTCTCACTGTAAAGTAACAAGCTTTCCATGTCCCTGAAATCTAGTACTCTGTTATCTAGGTGTGTTAGGCTCTACTCTAAAATTGTATTTTTCTAGAGGTAGCAGGACTTGTTATAGAGGTTAAACTGTCCCATAGTTTTGAAATAATAATTGGGACAGGAGGATACTGCATATCAGGAGGCTACCAGAGGCCATAATACAATGAGGAGGACCCTTTGCTCATCATTCTCTTGACCTCATTGATCATAATGGTCCACTTGTACACTGTGAGGGCTTGTCTCAATTTAAGACATTCATAAACTTCTAAAGCTCTTATCATCTTTAGAAAGAGCCAGGGATGGACCTTTTGTGGTTACAGGTGTTGAGGTTGTAGTCTAAAATGTGAGACTTCTGGCTGCACTTCTTAGTGCTAAGTGTGATCAGAAGCACAAAGTTGTGAAATTTTTGTGATAAAGGTTGGCTACTACCTGATGTAAGTTGGTGCTCCACTTGCAGCTTACCCTGTTCAAAGTTCTCTGCTATTTTTGGAGAACTCAAAAACTTCCTTTATGTTGTGATAGTCCAGTTGACTAGATGAGGACTGCTGCTCTGTAGACTCTGCTGTCTCTCTGACTCTTTAAATTTGCTATGCCTTCTTTACTAATTCATGTAGTTTAAGACATTGTGAAAGCAATTGAACTTTTCTTTGGGAAACTGAGGGTCTTGGGTGAAGTCAGGCAGTATTTGCTTAAGCACTGGTATACTAGTGCTTAAGCAGGTTGATTGCCAAGAGAAGGTATTTACTGCCCTTCCACCATTAAACTTGATATGGAATAAATGTTTGAGAGATGCCTCTCTGCATTTCTGTAAGGTTAAGGAGGAACTATCTTGTCTCTGACAAACTTAAGGCCTCCCTTAAGTATAGTAATCCTAGGGCTGAACAGGGAAATCTGTTTTTGCCTTGAGAAGATGTCCGTTTTAATGTTGTCTGTTCGGATTCAATGCCTTGTCTTAAGTGGTTACTTGCAGAGGTAAGTACGACTAAATATGCTCGCTGCATAATACTGTAAAAGGATTTATCCCCATTTAAATGGGGCTTAAGGTTGTTGAATAGATATTTTTAGAATGAGATAATTTTTCTGAGGTACCTATCTATATAGAGATATATATAAAGAAAATTGTTAGTTAGGAAATGTAAAATATTCCTTATAGAGATGACAGGGATTTTCTCAAGTGTTTCAAAGTTAGTGGACCAACAAGTAAAAAAAGGAAGAAAAGTTATTTGCATCTCACCCTGAATATAGTCAAGACTTCTCAAGATCATTTCTGCACATTAAAAAGTTAACAAGTACAGCTTAAACTGATGTTGTGTAGGCAAAATAAAGTGGCAACTTACGTTGTTATTGATTGACTGCAATGCTATTTAAGGCTTGAGTCTGACAGACTGTGGAGGGTGCAGAATAGATTATGCAGACTTTTCACAGCTGGTTGAGTATTTCAAACTCTCCTGACTTTTGTGGTGGTTGTGTTCTGACCAACTCGTGTTCAGTGTGCTACATGAAAAAGACCTGGAACCAGTGCGATTTCTAGAGGAGGAGTGCTATGACTGTTCATGGACTGTAAGGAACAGCCATGGCTGGAGCAAAAGTGGAGATCAAAGCCTAGCTTCTGCAAGTGAGAGTAGGAAACGAAGGTAGCGGTGGAAAGTGCTTCAGTGAACTTAGTTTTGAAGAAATGGAAGATGCTTGTGTTTGAGGCTGCCAGCCTGACATCAAGTTATCCATAACTTAACTTTTTTAAATGAAAAAAATGATTCATGTATGAGAGTGGAAGCCAATGTGACTTGGCTTATAGAGTGTGTAGAGGTAAATTCACAGGAATGAAACCATTAAACAGATCTGCTCAGAGCCTCTGATGTCAGGAAGCAAACTTTCTAGTTTTTTTGTCCTCTTTTGGAATTAGTACATTTGAAAAAAAAAGTTCTCTAATCTCTCTCATGAGAACTAATAGTGTTTTGTTGTCTTCTCATTGAGGTGATTATGTGCTGGTCAAAGTACCAAATGCTCTTACATGAGGATGTTATGCAAGTGCTGGATATCTTAGTTTCATGGTTTTTCAGAATATGCTTTTGAAAACTTTTCATTGCATTGAATTACTCTTCAGACTGGTTGGTGTTTTTTGTGTTTGGGGTTTTTTTTTCCATTTTAATTTTATTACTGTTGGTTGAAAAGAAATTTCCCTCGCTCAAATTACTCGGTTAGGTAAATCCCAATATTCGCTTCTTTTCCCACGTTCTTGTGTCTCTGTTCCGCCTGATGCTGTTCTTCTCTATGTTTCATATGTTGCTTTGTGATTCTGTTCTCATAGGTGCATAGGTGAAGTCAAAGGCTAACCCAAATTAGTACCTTGTTGCTGCTGAAAAGGCAGGTCTTGCTTTTCCCCTTCCCTACTCATCTTGCTCCCAGCTATGCAGCACTCTTCCCACTCCCCATCCCAAACACACATGCTGTTGACTGATGCTCCCCTGCTAACAAAAAAAAAAAAGAGAGAGGGGACAGCAGGTGTATCCCCTGCTTTCGTGTCTGTATACTTAGAGTGTCATGAGACTGCTTGAATCTTTCTGCACTCTTCAGTCCACTCCCCTTCCATAGTACATGTTTCTTGATGATGCTGTAATTGTTAGTCTCCGATATACGCTGACTTGGTCAGCTGGTCTGGAGAACAAATGTTAAAACTCCAGCAAGACCACCAAGAAGGCAATCTGACAAACTGATATATCTGTATCTCTGACCTTCCGCACCTGAGAACTACTTGCATATCACACTCAGCTTGGGAGCCTTAGCTGCTTGCGAAAGTTGAGGTGTTTTAGTTGCTATTAATTAATACTCACACATACCGCCCCACTTCTCCAGCATACGCTTGTCTTCTAAAGCTGGAGTACCTAATGTTGATTATCATGTTTATGCTCAAACAGAACCCCCCCTTCCATTTCTTTGCAGCAGAGCAAGATTTCTACTTATGCAGATATCCTGTCAAACACTCTGTTATCGTATGAAGCCATTTATTGCGCTGATGCTCCTGTTCAAGGAAGACCTTCTCATGCAAACACTAAGGGTGTTGCCTACAGCAAGATTAGAAAATACAATTTAAAAAAACCTTCTAAAATACCTTTGGTAGTATACATCAGGTTAAAATTCTTCGAGTGTATAAACACTATAGGCTGCAAATGGACCTTCAGGTACTCCCGCTGTGGTTTCTTAGCTTCTGAGTGATGAAGGACTGACTGATCCCCATTATAGGAGTGTAAATTGTGAATAATTCTGTTGAAGCCAATAGTTATATTTCTGTGAGAGCCAAATTAATTCTTTGAGTAGCTCATGTAGCAGTTTTTCTCTTGGAGGAGGTGGGGGGGAAAGGATGAGGCAAAATCCACTTGGGGCTGTTAAGGGGTACTTAGTACTTCTCGTGTTGTGACGATTCACTTGTGAGGAAGCCCTCTGTGAACTGATGTGTTTGGAGAATAAATCTTACAGTTTCCCCGTGTGAGAGCAAGAATCTTAGAATAAAGACAGGATTCTAGTCTTTGCTGAATACTGTAAAAGATGTAAATATCAGACAGTCACATTACTCATAATGATTTCAGACCAACAAATGTTCAGCCAAAGAAGAAAGATGAATGTATGTGTGTGCCAGATTACCTATTTTGTGGTTAAATCAGGGAGAAACTTGAGATATGCTTGGAGTTCATAACAAGTTATATTTTATTAAACTGAAAAGCTGATTGTAGACTTGCAGATTCTGAATAGCTCTCTTACCTTCTCATTTTAACAACATTTATTACACCTCATGAAGTATCTATTCTTTAGCAGTGCCCATTTGATTCTTCAGTGTAGTGGACTGGTGACTGAATTTGAGATCCAACTGAAAGCTCTGTTTTGGAATAAAACCAGCACAAATACAGCTTCCTTCCTCTCCTATCCTAACCTCTACCAAGGGAAAGCAACTTCCCTGAAACTTCACATGTTGTTTTCTTCCTATAGAAGACTTTCTGGGTGAAAGTTTTGCAAAATGAGATACGAAGCTTCAAAATTATGAAGAACTGGATATTTTTTTCTCTTATTTTCGTTTCTCGAAATTTTTCATGGGTCACTGCTGAGTGCCAAACACTTTAAAGATTCAGTGGAAAGTTTGAGGTCTTTGAGTTTTGTTTTGTTTTGTTTTTTTCCCCTTTTCTGTCTGAAAGGGAAAAAAGTGTAGTGCATCTGTATTTTTGAGGTCTTTTGAGGAAAGAACAAAGATATTAAAGACTTAGAGTGTGGTCTGACTTGCCTAAGTTCTGAGATTGATTAAGAGTTTCAGTTTAAGCTAAGCTCTTCAGTTTTCTTTCCAGACCTCAGAAGTCTTATCTTTTTTCTACCTGACTAGAGACTCGTGCATTTGCTTGTTATTACCTCTCAGGGAGCACTGGGGCAAAACAAAGATCCCTTCATTAGCCCAACATCTGAATCTTACTGTTCCCTGCCTGCTGGGGTGTGTAACTGTGACTGTGTCGGCATTAACTGAAATGGATTAGTATGATGCGATGGTAAGAGGGAGAGTGTTTCGCTTATTTATGAATGACTGGTATGTTTGAACAGGTAGCATTTGATGCAGTGTTTAATTTGCATAAATATTAATGTACTCTTATAAGCTGGTAGTAGGTGGACGAGCATTAGATGAAGCATCTCAATTTTGCCATGTTCAACAAATCCATTAAAAGCCTTGAAGTTGGGAAGAACACCTATTTCTGCAATAGTGGGAGGAGGGGCAATTTTCTGGTTTTGCGGGTCTGTGTTCCATAACATGCATGCTTAAGCTTTCTTTTCATCTTTTACAGTGACTTTAGGAGGAAATATACTTCTCTCTTTGTCACTGTACTTGTTACTTAGAGATTTCAAAATTACTTTAAAAGAAGTTTGCATTGAAAAGGCCTGAGTGTGTGTTTCAGAAAAGGAATGTGAAATGTTGGAGACATTGGATTGCATAGGGTAGGTTACATGGGAGAAGGGTATTTGAACTTGTGCAGAAGTTCTGTTTCCAGGATTTTTAGCCTAGAGTGGTTTTGGTTTTTTGGTTTTTTTTTTTTTTTAATTTATAGCTGTAGGAACAAAGTTTTTGAGTGACTGATACCTGTTTTTTTAGCAATTTACAAATTTAAATTCCCGTTCAGTTCCAGTTACACAGAAGGCATGTAGTATAAATCAACTGTACTGTTTGTTATTTTCCTTGCTTTCAAGCTTTAATGTTCCAAGTATTAAAAAACTGATGACTTGAAATACTTTATTTACAGTTATGCTTCTGTTACGACTGCTTACACAGAGTTCTTATATTGAAAAAAGCAACTCCAAAAAACAGATGCACTGATGACTGGGTTTTAAACTCCTTAAAAATAGGAGGGAGGGGAAGAAGTTTATTTTTCCTACTGTTTTTAGTTTCTTGTAAAAGTATTTCTATTTACAAATTGTTTACAGCTACTTACTTTTGTTCAAGAACTCTAGAAGAAAACAGTTAGTGGTAGACTTTTACAAGGCTTTAGTTGATTCTTGCTTGTATTTCCCAGCTGGTGTTAGAGTACATCTGGAATCTATGAAATTCCTTTCTTTGTTCCTCATTTCCTGTTCCATTCAGTACTGCAGTGTGGCATTCTGAAAGCTGTTTCTCTTGGTATCTTCTTCTAAGATGTTAGTTTTAAAGCATTTAGTGAGTTCTTAAAGGTGGTTAAAAGTTCCTTGTGTTTAACAGTGTAATTGAACTGTGTCATGAAACTTCTCAGATGTTTTGTTTTGGTATTTCAGTGAAAAATAGTTTCGTTGATTTTTCTGGCGGTCATTCAGCTTGTAGAACTGTAGGAAGGAGCGTGGTAGAAAGAGAAGAAAAATCTGTTAGATAGTATAAAAGCTCCCTTTCTTAGTCTCCTTCTGTCTCTCCCTCCTCCCCCTGCCCAGGAACAATCACCAGTTTGTAATGGAAAATTAGATCTATTTTGCAGGAGACACAGGGTGTGACATCCTACAGTTGCTTTTAGATTCTGGTTTGAAAAGCTGGTGACTGCTACAGAACACATGAATGCAACCTTGGAAAATTGTGCTCTGACAGTATGATGCAATGTGAGAGTTGTGTGCATATAAAACAAAAACAACCCATCCCTTGCAAAACAGCGCTGTTTAAGTTATATTTACTGGTTGGGATTGCATTATTCTAGATCCCTAATAGTCACTAAAAAAGAGAGGGGATGCAGTGGTATCACAGAATTGCTCTTATGTTTTGCAAGACTGTTTTGTTCTACGATGAAAACATCTGACAAAAATTGTGCTTTTACAAATACTTGCGTATCTGAGTGGCTGGCCCAAGTTTTCCAGAACAAATGGAGGTTCTTCATAGTCCAGTGGTTGGCTCTTCTGTTATTGTCACTTGCCAACTGTGAGTGCTGTTTCTGAGATCGTAGCTTTGCCCTCTCTACATGCTCTCCGTAGTCATGAAAGATCTGTAGTGGTACAATACATGTTCAAAAGTTCCTTCACAAAACACCTGCTATTAAGATGAGGCTTGCATTATAAGCATTGTTTCTTCTCTTTAGAAATGCACTAGCTGTTTTCCCTTCCATTTTTGAATTGTGGAATATTTCTGAAATGGCAGCATTTGCTCTCATGGAGAACTTAATATTGGGGAAGTATTTATCTTATTTTTAGGTGCCTCTTTTAATACAATTTAGCAGAGAGAAGCAAGGAATGCTAGCATTGTTAGACCTGTCAGTCCTTTGCAGATCAGATTTTCAGATCTGTTGATTACAGTTGCTTATCTTCTTTTGACTTTTTCTTTTTTTTTTTTCCTCAGATGTCCCTAACAGAAACTGTATAATTGCTTACATTAAAAGGATTGTATGTATGGGGAGTTGCACATTATATTTATTTAATGTAGTATAAGGAAAACAGGGAAGTGCTACTTGTTTCCCACAAGGTATGCAAAAATAATGGCAGAACTGTGAAGCTCCAGCAGTTGTCTGAAGTCTGTCTTTCAGCAGATCAAGCGGGTGCAGTATAAGATAGCACACCGCTAGCAGTAACAGTAATGCTCAGTGCGGATGAGAATTGGCTAAAACCAAAGTGATTTTGCTCTGTAGGTGACGATTGCTACTTTAAGACTGTGTTGTGCTCTGTTTCAGGGAGGCAGGAAAGGTCCTAGAAAACTTGCACCTGCTCTGCTCAAGTCAGAGAGCAACTATGCTCCCGTAAATTTTGTGCCCTGTGTTGACTGTCAGTAAGGTCCTTGTCTTGATCTATGCAAACTCTCAGTAGCCTACACCAAGTCTGGTCCTAGAGACCTCCTTCAGACTGTGTTTCCCTGTAGCACTGAGATATTAATCTAGTTCGCTTCCTGAGATCAGGAGGAATTGCGTTTTGCTTCCCTGAGCATAATGGTTAAGTTCTGAAGTTTTGTGTAAAGTATTCCCCGGTAAATAAGTAGAAGGGCATCCGCTATTTCTGCAAAAGTTCTCTGATCTATTCCTCTTTGGAAACTTGGAGTCGCATTTTGTAGTGTATATATTTGATGTTTGGGACCTTGCCTGATGTTGCGTAATATTAAAATGTCAAGTTGTTACCATACCTGAGGAACTACATTTGTGCTCTGTTAGCATCTCTTGCCCCAAATGTATGGTAGGAGTTGGCCAACACCACTCTTATTTCTGTAAATATTAGTCTTACCTGGTGTTTGTAGATTGTTCTGCTTAGTTTTGCTGCACACTGTCAGCCAGTAGCCTTTGGTTGATTCTGCTTGACCGGTGCGAACACTGGAGCTCCCACTAAGAGTGTGCAATACTTTAAGACAGGAGCTTCAGGTAGTTGCTGCAAAATAGGCTTAGACTATTAGTGCTTCAGAGATGATGATGGAGAAAAGAGGTCATGGTCTGTGGTCATAAATCCACCCCTGATTAAAGCTATGAGAACTCTCTTCTCATACTGAAGTACAGAACTGAAGTACAGAATTCTTCGTTTCAAAGAATTGCTTGGAGAAATCAGTGGACTTCAGGAAATTGGTGTTGCATATTAGGGTTGGAAGGAACTATATTTCAAGATAGTGTAAGTGGTGTACTTATTCTCTCCCTACTCCCCTGTGGCTTTTTATTTTTTAGGCCTACTAAGCAAAATTGCTGGGGGGGGGGGGGGCCGGGGGGGGGGGGAAAGGAAAGTTTTTTTATCACCCATATTCCTGATTGTCTGTTTTTGAGTGGTGAGGCAGAACTTTTTGACAGGGAATAAAAAGTGCCTGGGGGAATTTGGGATGTTGCAATAGAGCAAAATAACTTCAGTAAAAGTGAAGCTCTAACAGGCTGATAATTAGTGTGTTTTGACACCTGCTTCTGTGACAGTGTTCCAGAAAGTTGTGGGTTTGAAAGTAAAGAAATATAAACTAAATGACATTTAAAGTTAGCTCCAGTATTAAATGTAACCAATCACTGTAATAGTCTAGTGGGAAATGTTGTGTATGTTGTTGTTATTAGAGTTCCCTGATAACATCTGCAAATTTTTGATAAGTTGATGCCCTGCTTCTGGTAATAGGAGTTGGTAATCTAGTCCTGCAAGTAACTTGTACTTCATGCTCTTGAATATGAGCTTTAATGTGCAAAGTGAATCTCTGGAAGAGAAAGTGTGTTTTTCTCCTAGTCCCATGAAAAGTTACTCAGGTATAGATGTGCCGTGTCAGACTCCATGTCTCTCTTTTTTTGTATGATGCCTGTTTGATTTTGGCAGTAACCAGAAGTACCAAATGCTTGGATCCCTACTTCAGCAGTACCATGCATCCTGCATTGGGAACCGGGTAGAAGCAAATACTGTGCTTAACAGACCATTCAGAATGAAATGGAGTCATGCATGAGTATCTTATCCAAAGAGGGCTTAGAACCAAGTCAGAGCTTACATGTCTGAATTGGTGCCAGGCTGCAGGTACACCAAAACTCCTCTTGTACTGCATGGGGTTAGCTAGGTGTTCTGGAATGTGATCGAAAAACCCCACTACTTGAGATGGCTTGCCTGGAGGAAATACTGGGTACCAGGCTAGGCCTGATCCCCTGTTGCTCTCCAGCATGTGAGACTAGGGCAGGAGCTTCCACACAGAAGCCCTTCAGAGTATGGAGTCAGTTGCAAGGCAGGACCCTGTAGCTTTGCTTTAAAGGTGGGAATTTGCTTCCCTTTGTGCTTTTGGAGGAAGCAGTGGTGGTGATGTATCAGTGCTTTTATTGTATGCTCGATAATGCATTTGATAGTCTCTGGTGTCATGATGAAAATGCCAATGTATTTTGCGGTGTACATAACTTCCAGGGTATCGGGCTGCAGGAGATAGAATTGAGGATATTTGTCTTGGGCTTGGACAGAAGCAAAGCAAAACAGAGCAGTTTGGTCCAGTGCAGGTGTCAGTTACATTTATTTGATATTTCTTTTTGTCATCGTTTTGGACATGGATGCACACTTCTGGTTTTGTTTTTTGGTTGTTTTTTATTTTATTTTATTTTACCCTACGTACGAATAATTTTTCCCTGCAGTTAGAATTTCTATAGTGAATGAGACTGGGCATGGCAGGGAGAAAGGAATGTCTTGTGGTGAACACATCTAGAAAATCATATATGGGGTCCATGCAGCTCACCTGCTGCAGACATCCTTTAACAGGAGAACTGGTCTGTTCATCTTGGCCAGTAACCCCTTTCAAGGTGTTTGTTGCTTCTCTGTCCCCTCTGGTACATGCGAAAGCAACTGTGCTGGAGTGCTGAGCCTTCATAGCTTCAGGGGGAGCAGGGCGTGGAAAGGTTGACCTGTAGCCCAACCAGTGTGTGCTGGATTTTTTTGCTTTGTAGTGCTTTCTGTTTGTTGAATGATAGCTTTCTTTGGAGAACATGAGATTAACAGTAAAATAGGCCAGCGTAGGATGAAGGTGACGACAATATAAAGCTTCAAAATACCATTTTGAGCCAATGGGTTGCCTTTATTTCAATCGAGATTTAATTTCTTTTTTTTTTAACAGACATTAAAGTAAAGTTTTTGGTCCAAAATAGCTTATTATCAAGAATATGCTTAAATATTTCTTTTAGAAGTGGAGAACTTCCTCAACTGTTGATGGGGAGTAATGTGAATTCTGTTGTAGGGCTGTGATTGAGAGCTTTTGGGGGAGAAAGGGAAAG
>NW_009650084.1:99087-155016 GCF_000708025.1 Charadrius vociferus
AGAGGTAGAGGCTTTTGTAACTTAAATGTAACTCAAGAGGATGCTGCTGTTAGTCTTCTGTGGTATTAGTGGTGCATCTAAAGGGTGTTTGGTTATGCCCAGGCTTCAGAATCATATCAGCAATTACGGTTTAGCTGTAGACAGTGTAATCATGTTTCTGTTGGTTTGTATTCTTGTAATAATCCAGATTGGATGGTTCAGCCCCAAACCTTCAAGACACTAGACGGTAAGTTTAACTTGGCCCACTTAGTTAATTTTACAGTCTCCTCAAGTGTAATTTTTTTCAGTTCATTAATTGCCTAATTAACCTTAATGATAAATGAGTTTTTATACTAATTATTTGTAAGACAGCCTGATTTCAGAAAGTCACTGAAACATGTAGCTGCTGTTCTTCCTATAAGACAGCCTGGATACTTGTCTCACTGTGATGTTATGGTGTCAGACATACGTCTTTATTCATGTTTCTGGCAGCTGGATCCAGTGTCTAGAAAGCTTGCAATGTCTACCCCTGCATCTGCTAAGCACCAGTGAGCTTCCAGAGTCAAACACTTGAAATTGAGGGTTACTGTCATGAGGGTTGTCCATTGTAACCTTGATCTGATCCCTTTGTGGGCACAAAATTCAGTCATTCCCACTGACTGGAAAAGGGGAAACACAACCCCCATTTTTAAAAAGGGAAAAAAGAAAGAGCCGGGGAACTACAGACCGGTCAGTCTCACCTCTCTGCTCGGGGAGATCATGAAGCAGATCCTCCTGGAAACGATGCTAAGGCACATGGAAAATAAGGAGGTGATTGGTGACAGCCAACATGGCTTCACTAGGGGCAAATCGTGCCTGACAAATCTGGTGGCCTCCTATGACAGGGTTACAGCATTGGTGGATAAGGGAGGAGCAACCGATGTCATCTACCTGGACTTGTGCAAAGCATTTGACACTGTCTTGCATGACATCCTTGTCTCTAAATTGGAGGGACATGGATTTGACAGATGGACCACTCAGTAGATAAGGAATTGTCTGGATGGTCACACGAAGAGTTGCAGTCAATGGCTTGATGTCCAAGTAGAAAACGGTGATGAGTGGCATTCCTTAGGGGTCAGTACTGGGGCCAGTGCTCTTTAACATCTTTGTTGGTGACATGGACAGTGGGATCAAGTGCACCCTCAGCAAGTTTGCCGATGACACCAAGCTGTGTGGTGTGGTTGGCATGCTGGAGGGGAGGGATGCCATCCAGAGGGACCTGAACAAGCTGGAGAGGTGGGCCTGTGCAAGCCTCATGAAGGGAAGGCTCCGGAGAGACCTTATAGCTGTCTTTCAGTACTTAGAGGGAGGCTACAGGAAAGATGGGTAGGGACTGTATCAGGGAGCGGAGTGATAGGATGAATGATTTTAAACTGAAAGAGGGTAGATTTAGACTAGATATAAGGAAGAAGTTCTTTACAGTGAGGGTGGTGAAACTCTGGAAGAGGTTGCCCAGGGAAGTTGTGGATGCCCCATCCCTGGAAGTGTTCAAGGCCACGTTGGATGGGGCTTTGAGCAACCTGGTCTAGTGGGAGGTGTCCCTGTCCATGGCAGGGGGGTTGGAACTACATGATCTTTAATGTCCCTTCCAACTCTGACTGTTCTATGAGTCTGTGAAGATTCCTGCCACTAGAGGAATATATACTTGCTTAGAAAAGGAAAACACTGTGCTGCTTTCAGTCTGTGGGATGGGTGGTACTTGGTGTAATGAGCAGTTATTCTCTATTTTGTTTCTATGGTGGAATATGTGGCTTTCTGCACGTATGTTCAGTTCAAAACCTGCTGTAGCACTTCTGATGGGCTCTTCCGCTGTGTTCCTTATCATACAGTGCAATTCTTTGAGTTATTTCCAGCCTTTTTTAAGGCAGGGGTGACTCTTAAGTGGCAGACAGTGTCAGAAAAAAAGGTATCTACCAGTCATGGTGACAATTTGAGTCTAATGCTAGCTTTTTCTGGAAGGCAATTTTGTAAAAGCAGCAAGGATCTGAGATCCAAATAGCACATTGGACACTGCTATTCCACTGTGGCAGCCCTCTTTCTTCTTTCTTACTGCATTCATGATGTGCCTTCCCCCTTCTGAGACATATAGGGCAGGTGCCTCACAAGCAACTTTCCCAGCTGTATGTAGAGATGGAATTAACTGGCTTTGGTTGAGCAGTGCTCAGGGTGGTGAGAGCGCTGTGCTAGGGGAAGGGACAAGGGAGGACAAGCAGGATTCTGTTTCTCTGCCTAGCCAAGTCTTGTTTCCTTCCTCTCAAGATCCTGTTCTTGTCAATCTGCACTTTGAGTCAAATGCCTTCTGTGTCCTCCTGGACGCGGTAGGGTTCTTGCAGTGAAAGTCCTGCCTGGCCTATCTCTGCTGGGGAAATTAAATTCAATACCAGAGCAAATAGCTCTCACAAGGGTCGGCAAAGACACTGATTTATATTTTCTGGTATTTTTGGGGACTTTGTTTTAATTGTTTAAATTCTTAAAGCCAGTGGCTCCCTAATACTTAGTTTTGACATCTGCAGAACAAGCCAGCTTCTCCTGAAATGTTATCTGTTTTAGCTGAAATACTTGAGGGGAGTAGAAAGAGTTTAGCAGAAAACAATTTCAGTGACTATTTGGGTCTGGGGAATAGAAACTAAGGAGGAAGCTGTTATTAAGAAACTGGTACAAAATTGTTGCTTTCCCTTTTCTTCCCCCTGTGTAACCCTCCTTCCCCCTGCCCCTCCCCAGCAGAGCTTGTTCAGACTCTTCCTGTTCTTCTGCAGGGTTTAACACCAGTTTTTGCCTTTCTGTAAGGTGACAGTAATAGAATTTTTAGCCTTGCACTGCTGTGTAAATGCCCCAGTCCTGGTGTAGAGTGTTGCTTTGTGCAAGTGTACAACATATACTGCAACTTCTGTTCTAGTTGCTTGGAGTCTAAACAGTGTAGAGAAGTCTGCTATAGCCTTAATAATCAATCCCACTTTGTATTCTAGCTGCTTACCTTTCTGAAGAGCTGCCAGTTGCTTATGTTTCAAATATAACCTTTTGCTTAGCCTTGACGAGTCTAGCCCTGTTCTGGATAGCAGTGGTTACTTAAATACTCCAGTGGTCCTTGTGCTTTTAGTAACAGAACTCCCAGTGCCCTGCTGGTGTAGGGGTGTGTTTTACTAATATTTAGAGCAGAACTGAATGAACAAAAGATTAATTTCATGTGGCTCTGTTAAGCTGTGAGGCCGTCTTATCCCGCTTGTCATGGAGCACAAAGTGGGTTACTTGGTAAAGAAGGGCAAGCTGGAAGCTGAGTGTGACAGCAAAGCAGGCAGGGCAGTGGTCTCGCCAGCAAAGTAGGGAGTCCTATGGTAGCCAAACAAGAAGCGTAGAGCAGGTCCATGATGTTAACCAGGGACAACCAAGAGCCCAGTGATTGCCAGACAAGTCTGTAGTGATGGGGAGGTTCAAGGTAACACCAGGAAATTAAGACAGCGGTTGAGGGTCAGGATCAGTGAGGCAAGACACAGACAAACCTGCTGTGTAGCTCTGGCAAGGTCCAAGGGCGAGTGTTTGAGCTGGAATCCAGCTCCTAAGTGGAGAAAGGTGCCCAGTGAGGCTTCCTCCAGTGCTTTCTTGCACCTCTGTCTTCCCAGCAGCCTGATCTGAGCTTATGCAGCTGCATCATGTCACAGCTGGCCTTGAGCTGAGGCACTCAGACCCCTGAGGGGTGGGGGAGAGGTTGTGCTCAGGGCCATGGCACCACTGATGTTTTGGTAAGATCTTGTCTGGGCTAGCCTTTATCTCATAGAATCTTCTGCAGTTCCTGATCCTGGGGTAGCCACGGTGGGAATCCTAAAGGGTGAAAAGAGGAAGTGCAGATGCAATAACAGAAAATAAGGCTGTGTGTTTTGTAACACTAACTGTGGCAATAAAATGCATCCTGTATGCTAGGGGAGCCAACACCACCGCACCACCCCCTCCCCCCGTTGTGATTCTTGAAGTTACTGTGACTTACGTTGGAAGGTGAGTATTTCCACAGCTCTTTGTGGATAAGGAGGAGTGTGTGGGAGGCACTAGGTATTAGGTAGCTAAAGCTACGGTATGTAACAATGCTTGCTAATTGGACTGTTGGGATGGAAAGAAAATAAATTATCTTGAAGCCTCTTTAACCTTTTGCAGCTGTATCTTTTCCCTTTATTCATCCATCTATTTTGGCTAATATCTTGCTTTCATTCTATGACATTTTTTAGCGATTTATTCTTCTTCTCTTTTTCTGTGGTTTGAAAACCATGTCTGATTTTTTGTGAAGTTTCTGGTGCATGTTCTTACTTCTCTCCAGGCTGTGGCAAGTCTGCCCTTACATCATGTCAGCACTATTCCGTTGATTAGCAGAAGAGAACTATTAAGTGTAATGTTCCTTTGTTTCCTGTCTCTTTTCTCCCCCCCCTTCCCCAGAAGGATTTTTTAGACGTCTCTGTGCTAGTTCTGTGGGAGCTGTATTGAAGGAGTTTTTGCAACAGGCAGAAGAGTTGTGCAAAAAAAAATAGCTTCTGAGCTCAACCAGTGGTTCTCCCTGCAGACCTGTACTCCAGATGAAAGGGTTCTGTTTGCATTTGAGTTTCCTGCTGCTTTGAAAGACGGTGGTGCGTCTTGTAACAGCAGTACTTGCAATGTGCTGCTTCCACAGAAGGGAGAGTAATGACCAGTGCTTTATAGATAGGCATGTGGTGCCTCAATCTTCCTCTTTAATTCTGCCTGGTTAAATAAGAGCTAGAAGTTATCAGTATTAATCTTTTTTTCAGAAAGGTGAATGATAACTTATGCAAAGTATTTTGAATTGTGGTCTGAATGTGTATCATGGAAGATACATTTGATAGTATTCTCTAGTCTTTTCTAAAGTGAATCAGGCTTGTTCTGCATAAACGCATTGCTCAGACATTTTTTATCTTCACTTAAGATGCACATAAAGTCTGTGCTGTGTGAGTTTAGTAATTCCTTGATGCAAGACAGTGAGCATTCCTGTGTGTTTAAGGGTATCTTGCTTGTGTAAGAGCAGGGAGATGACAGGGAATCAAGTTAAGCAAAGATATAGAGAGACAGCAGTTGCGAGGTGGGCGGGAGGAAAGATTTTCCTAACTGTCATGTAAAGAAAGTGGTAGAGGATCTCCCTCAACCAAGAAGCAGAGAGCTTATAAGAAGTGTACAGTAAGTTATCGAATGTTCCTTTATAGCATGGCTTTACTGTTAGTGCTGAGGTTTTATGTGAGCTTTCCTACTTAAGTGAGGCGTTCATTCTGGCACTCTAGGTTAAATTAAGGTACTCCTTTGAGCTGAAGGGTACAGTAAGGAAGTGGAAGTGGAGAGAAGTTGAAAGGACGTGCTTATCTGGTTAAGTGGCTTTTTCCCCCTTGCTGGGAAGACCAGAGAGCTGTACTATCTATTCAGTAGACATCTTTCTCTGGGTGTGAGCTGTTGGTAATTTGCATCTCTTAATGATAACAAGTGAGAGAAGTTTACTTTAAATAACCCATATGACATAGGTGATTGTCATAAAGCATTTTTGATGGGGATCTGTCAGGGGAGCAAAGGGATGAGGAAGGAAGCTTGTTGTTAAATGTGTGTATTCTGGTTTCTGCAAGTACCCTGTAACTGGTTAAAGCTCAGTGGTGTAATTGGATTCCTTGGCAGATTTATTTTAGGTGTTTATTTTGCAGTTATCAGCTGTATGTGTGCCCCATCTCTTTCCTTCTGAATGTAAGCTTGACTGACAGCATTTATTACCTCTGATTCCTGAAGAAAACAAGGCGGGGTCTGTGCTTAAGATTAGAAATACAGCTTCTAATTTACAAGACAAATTCCGGATATATGTGTTTACACCTGCTTTGCCTTTACAAAAGGGAGCAAACTAATAGAAGAGGTATCATTTAAAAAGGTTTGGGTGTGGTTCTGATAATGGGGAATGGCAGTCTCAACACCACTGACTTGAGTTTTATGGTTTGCCAGAGAACAACTATTTGTGGCGTTTTTTTCCCTCCGCAGTGTGGACATGTGTCGGCTTTGGTTAGCTGTGCCAGCAGGAGTTATGCAACTTAGTTGGAATGGCAGACTGTGCTGGACAGAGGATATCCCATGAATTTGAGAAGGAAGCTTGTAGATGGTAAATGCCAAGGCAAGAGTTAATTTAGTACCCACTTTCCATAAATAGAGGAAGTTGATTCATACAGTCACAGCTAGAGAGTACACGAGCATATCTGAGACTTCACTGTCTTGCTTGAGATCACAAATGCGCTGAATAATGTGGCGATCAAGTTGCAAAATCCAGTCTTCTACCCATAGAATGGAGGTCAGAAAGACAAAATGGCGTGGAAGGGAACATCTTTGGTTCTGTAATTGTTCTCTTCACTGCTTGGGTTTTTAATACTCCAAACAATTTCACTATTCCAGACACTTCAGATGTACTTATGATCTAGTTAAAGATTAGCATCATATGATATTTGATTATGCTTGTAGAAGAAAAAGCTCTGTATTCTATAACTCAGATAAAGCTGTATCAAAAACCAGCAGAGTAAGTAGTCAGAAATGAGATTAATGTTTTTAAAATGTCAGCTGAGTAGCGTTTCAAAGTTTAAAAGTTGCTTGAAAGTTGTGCTGTTTTCATGTATGTCGATATAATGTATGGGTATACAATATAAAATATATCTAATGTATTATGGTTACTGCAATATATTATACAGGTAATTATGATATTATATGTGTAGTATATTTTATTATTCTATATAGATTCGCTACATATTATTACGGAGAACAGTGTTTTCGGTGTGTGTATATATACTTCACTGACCACAAGCTCAGCAGTTTTGAGCACATTGGCTACGAATTATTACAATTAAACATTATAGGTGGAAGAATCACAGGGACCATAGCTTGGGTTATGCTGTCAATGATATGGTTGAGTTTATCCAGAGATGGATTTAGGACCATCCCTGTTTCTAAATGTGCTAGCCACCTGGCAAAACTTACGTGTGTGGTTTGTTTTTTGGTTGGTTTTTTTTTTTTTTTGAGGGGGGATGAATAGACACACACACATAAAATGTAAGTTTTCTTTTGGACCAATTTTGCTGTCGCTGTAAAACTGGTGTCTGACTGCTCTGGTTATTTAACTTCTGGTTATTTAGAAATGTTGATAGAATAGGTGGTGGAGGCTTGTAACTGGCATGTTAATATTTCTCTGTGAATCTTCAGTGGGGTTTGGAAAGATGTTTGAATTGGCAAAGACTACTTTGTTGGTTTTTAAAATAAATGCATCTTTTTTCCAGGCAGAAGAATTTATGTTGTAAGTTCTTCAATGTATACCAAACTGAGTTGTCACTTCCAGGAAAGCATCTGCCCAGAAAAGTGGTGAAGTGTAGCATTGTTTTCTTCACTACACTAAATGTGAGTCTAATAGACGTTAGTAGATCCTGAAACCTGGGCTGGAAGCTCAGGGGTCTACTGCATACCATATTTCAGCCCTAAGCACATCAGGGAAAAAAGATAAACTCCTCATTTACACTAAACTCTTGTTTCCTTTAAGTAGGTGGTCAGAAGCATAGCTTTCATTTCTGTCCAACATTTTTTCTTCTGGTCTAAATTGGTCCTGTAGAAGGAACAACGAAATGAGTCTTCATTGCTGTCTGTCCAAAAATACTGCTGTTTTGGAAGGAATTTTTGGAAACACTTAAACAGTTGTTTCAAAATGCGGTAGCTCAATAATACGTGGTGTCCCTCAAGCTGTGTTTAAAATGTTATAGTGATGTATTTATAATTTCTTAAATTTTACTCTTAAGTGTATGTAATTGTGCGTGGAATGCAGTTGATGGGCAGCAGTTGATGCCAGACTGACACAAATAAAATCCGGTTGTTATGTTCACAGGGATAATCAGTATGACTTCAAATACTTTTCTTGCTGTTTTCCACCCCTATGAATCTTGATTGAGGTTGCTAATGAATATTAAAAAGAACACACCCTTATTCTCCACACCTGTAATTGCAGTATCTTGATGCTGTCAGGCTTTATAGGTGTTTGAGAGAGGAGATATACTACGTTCAGAGTGGTTTTGTAGGGAATCTACAGCAACAGCTTTGTGATCTAGGGTTCTATGCAACCTGCAGTTTTTCTCTTCAATTTGATGTACTCTTTGTTCTGCCCTTGTTTTTAATATGTTAATTACACTGTCGAGCTGTTATATATTCTACTAGCAAAATAACATTTGGCATCATTTTTTTTTTTACTATCCCATTTGGAGATGCATGAGTGGAAGAAATCCTGTACAAGTGTCATATTTTAGAGTTAATTTTTAAAAATTATCTAGCTCTTGTTATGTTGCCATCTGTTTTCCTCTAGCTTGAAGAGGAAGCAGCTGTTGTGAATAATCTCAAGACAGTATTTTTAATAAAGTCTAATAGGTCTGCTTACCTTCAGCTTGCATGTGTATCAGAGTGAATAAATGCGCCATTTGGGAGGGGAAATGCAGTTTTACGGTAGGAACTATAATGAGTTTGTTTGGTAATGCAGTGATTCTGGTATGTCTCATCCATAGCTGGATTTGAATATAGCTCAAGAGATCTGTGTTAATGGGGCACGCTTCACTTGCTCTAGCTGTGGATTGTCTTGTAGAGCGGTTGTCATCTGCTGCTTCTGCCCTCTGAGTGCAGTGGTTGGCAGGCAGCTGGGGAGTTGACTGAACCTGGTGATCTAATGTAAAAACTACCTCATGTCCCCACCGTGCCAAACTTCATTTTCTGCTCAAGCAGAGACAATAGCTAGCTATATGTGACCTCAGGGAAAGTGTTGGAGACGGAGAGGCAGTGACACAGGCTCGTCAGTTGACAGTGTGCATTTGTACAGAATTAGGTGCAGTATGTGCACCAAGAAACATACAGGCAGTATTATTTTTGGGAAAATATTTAATTATCAGATGGAGAATAAATGTTACCAACAGTGAGTAGGGTATGGAGGCACTTGATGTGGCCAGTGGATGATTACCTTGTGGGTAATTTGTATTTTAGACTTCATTTTGGTAAGGAGCAAGAGACCTCATGAAATAGATGCCGTACAATATAAGCTTCAATCACAGTGGTGATTCAGCTGAATTAAAGGGAAGGATACCTGTACTTGGCAGTCCCACCGAGTCCTGCCGGCAGTCCCCCTGTACTGGGTGCTGGTGAGGCCCCACCTTGAGTACTGTGTTCAGTTTTGGGCCCCTCGCTACAAGAAGGACATTGAGATGTTGGAGTGTGTCGAGAGAAGGGCTACAAAGCTGGTGAGGGGTCTGGAGGACAAGTCTTATGAGGAACGACTGAGGGAACTGGGGTGGTTTAGCCTGGAGAAGAGGAGGCTGAGGGGAGACCTTATCACCCTCTACAACTACCTGAAAGGAGGTTGTAGAGAGGTGGGGGCTGACCTCTTCTCTGAAGTGACAAGTGACAGGATGAGAGGAAATGGATTCAAGTTATGTAACGGGAGGTTTAGATTGGATATTAGGAAACATTTTTTCACTGAAAGGGTTATTAAACATTGGAATAGGCTGCCCGGGGATGGTGGATTTGCCATCCCTGGAGGCGTTTAAAAAAAAAGGTAGACGTGGTACTTAGGGACATGGTTTACAGGTGGTTTTGTCAGGGTAGGTTGATGGTTGGACTTGATGATCTTAAAGGTCCCTTCCAACCTTAGCAATTATATGATTCTATGAAATAAAAGTAGACAAATTGACCATCAAAGAATGTAATGATAAAACAACTTTAAATCCATTTATTTGAGCTCAAGCATTGCAGAATGGGCAGGATTTAGTACCATTTTACATAAATTTGCTTTCTTCAGTTCTTTCTATTGAAATGAAAGGGGAATATCTTGTAAGTTGTGGAAGCCTTTGCTGGATGAATAGTTATTTTGAAGTAAGAGGGCTCAACAGTAAAGTGAGTGGAGGAGGCTAACCAGCAGAGAACATTAAGTGGTGGTCAGGGAGCAGAGTTGAAGAAAGAATAATCACTGCTTGAATTGGATCTTTTTGTAAGTAGAGTGGCTTCTTTTTGTTAGAGGCTTTGCTGCCTTTGGGTGAGTCCTTAGATGATGGCATTATAGAACAACACTATTAAGAGTGACCTTGGAAAATGAGCCTGTAGTCCAACTAATTGTGAGACTGCAGCCTCAAATCATTTCTAAGAGCATGCAATGGGAAGATGGGCAACAAGCAGTCAGCTGGCTTGTGGTGGCTTCAAGTGGCTATGAAGCTACAGTGTTACAGAAACAGGTGAGGAAATCACTGCTCCCTGCTTAAAAACCCCCTCTTAACGTTTTTGTCTTTTGGAGCAGAATGACTGTGTTGGAATTCAAGAAAATAAGAGACACTAACTTGCAACTCAGTTAATATTAAAAACTAATTACAATACTTGCCTTTGAGCTTTCCTGCTGTTTTTATGCTATTAAATACTGTTTACTGTCCTTCTCTGGAGGAATATCTTCTATAGGCTAAGAACATATTACTACAGAAACCTGTTCATTATATCTGGCTTTTAAAGGAGAGAAGCTCTGATTAATGACTATAAAAACACTCAGGAAATAGGCAAACAACAGTGACCCAGAATGTTGTCACCTAAGTGGATATTTCTTTTACAGAGTGATATTATTTGCTTTTCTTGTTAGGCAATTTCTTTGGTTGAATAGCAAACTTGGATTTGTTTTCCAACTTGCAGGTGCATCCGCTGCTTCACTTCTGAAATTACAGTGGGAGCATTTTAACTTCAGAACAAGTTAGAGCTGGAGATAAGAAACAAGTATTTGCTTTTGCAGAAGCCCCACTAGTCAAGTATTTCAAAAGATGTGCAAAAGTCAGATCAGATTCTTTGCTGTGCTGAAGATTTTTAACCATATTTACAAATGGTTCATCTTCTGGTAAGGTAGTGTCTTTCTTCAGGTCTCAAGTCTATAGCTGGCAGCAGGGTGGTGGGTGTGGCATTTTTTTGGGGATGTAACAGTGCTGGAGTATGTAGAGGTGAACTTATGCCTCACTGGGAACTGTTCTAGGGCTTCTGTCTTTGTTATCCGGCGCTTCTGTTCCGTGTGCCTACCTTCTTACCACTCGGAGTTCCTCTGCCCCTCTGTTTTGGTACCAGTGTACCTCAGGCAGCTTCCCATGAAGGGTGTCTTTCCTATCAAAGTAATTTCTGTCATGAAGCATTTTTTTGCCAGATTGCTTTGCAGCTGTTATAGCACCTTTTTGATGCCTGACTTGGTGTTCTTTCCACAATAAAGCCTTTGGGAGCCATTTTTTTTCTCTCTTTGTATGCGACAGTACTGCTGGAAGTATTCACTGCTACCAGTAAGATATTTCCTGTCATGGTTACTAGAAGGTGTCTGTCTGACTTATCTTTTTAAGAGGACCAGATGCTTTGTCTTCTCCTACTCTTTGTTGGTAAATCCTGGTTTGTGTTTGATTGTGCTGTTACGTAGGTTGGCAAGAGGCTTTCCAGACCAAGAGGATCTTGATCTTTACTTGCTGTTGCAAGAGAGTCCTTTGGTGTAAGACATGTTGATCAGGCTGGGTTGGGTTTGCTGGCCTCTTTATAGCTAGCCCTCAAATGCAATTTCCACAACATCTCATGTAGTTGCATTAGCACATACTGTAATGCAGTACTCCAGCATGGTCTGTCTTCTGAGGCATCCAAAGTTACATTTTGAGTACGAAGTGCTAGAGAGGGAGGTAGTTCAAGTATGGAAGTTAGCTGACTTATTATGCACAATCACAGATGGAGTCTGCAGCAGAACTGGGATGGAATCCAAATCTCAAATCAACGGAGCTAACTTCTTGCATGGGAATACAAACTTCTTGCACAGAATAGCTCGGCTGTGTAGTATTACTTTGTAAAAACAAATGAACCATTTTTGAAACTACGTGGAATGAGTAAGGGGTTAATTGAAGTTAAATGGCTTTCCATTCTTGGATGATCTTTGTAAAGAAGCATTGGTCTTTTTTGGTAGCCAAATGTCTGGTGTATTCATCCCCATCCCCCAGCATTAAAAATAATGACTTCAGTATGCATGTGGATTTGTGTGCATCTACTGTATGTAACTTGTGTTCTACCCTAAAAGGTAAAAATGGGCATCTTTTTATCCAACAAATGTCTTTGGATAGGCATGTCTATTTACGTGCTTTAAGTTTTGCAGCTGCTTATTGTAAATGTCAGTGAGGAACTTTCTCACAGTCAGTGAAAGTGTGTGATATAATGCAGAAATCAACTTTATTTTACACATGATTATCAGAAGCGTTCCCTGACTCTAGTCTGCTGTTCTTTTGTAAACCATGAATTTGCACAGGGGTTTCAGGAGATTATTTGAAGATAAGCAGATATTACACAGGTATAATTTGGTGTATAGATGCTTACTGACACTGACTGCATGTAATACCATAGCTTCACTTATTTTTAAATTTGTGATAAAATTAGTACATGCTGTATCTGCAAGAAAAACACAATGTGTGTTATATCACTCATGTTGGGCTCTGAAAAATGAGCTATAAATTGATGTTCGTGGAAGTTTGCCTGCTTGACGTGTTCTGTAAACTGCTGAGGGCAGGGTTGACAAAGGTTTTGTGTATTTTGGCTTTTGGTGACTGAGCAGTTGCAGCACATAACTGTGGATTCAAAGGTGTGAGTTTAAGCTTCCTGGGGTGTGTTGTCCTTATTGGTCATTGGGCTGAGGAATAAGCTCTGTTGCAGTGCTTGCTCTGGCTGTGTGTTGTTAAAGCAAACCATTGTCACTAACTGTGTCAGCCTTAATATGGGTTTGATTTGGAAAAGTTTTCAGTATAACACTTCTTAATTTAAGTCAACATCACATTTCTATGTACATTTTGTATTGCGTTATCTTTGGGAATGCTGTGCTTTATACCTCCATCCTGTCAAATATCCTTCACCTGCCCTTCCCTTTTTAAAGCTTAATCCTCCCGTATCGTGTATGAATATTTGTGTAGGATTAAGTATTTCAAGAAAGAAAATGTCTTACGCGTTTGTACAGCTCTCACTACAGTTGGACCTCTGCTACCGAAGCAAAGTCAGAGCAGGTTTGTGCTGTGTTAGGCAGCCTTGTGGAACTGAACATGCTTATAAAAATAAAACTTTGCAAATGAATTTCAAAGCAGTTGTCTCTCATTCATGTTTTTTAATTTCCCTCTCTTCTGCACAGGTAAATGAATTCTGCTTTGTCACTAGTAGTAAGTATCCAAAATACTTAACATTTCCAGAATGCTTTACAGACAGTGTGTCTTGCTCACCCCCTCTTCTGCAGCTGGTATGACTAACTTGTAAACTGAAACTAGAAGAATAAAAGAAAACTAAGATTGATTGAGTTTCATTATATTAACACTTTGCATAGTTTAGAAAAGGAAAGTAGGTCACTTTCCATTTCTAATACCCTGCTTTATACTTTGCATAAAACCCCAACAGTTGGATTGTAAACACTTCATGGAAAGTTACACATTTCCCTGTAAATACGGATTTTAATCGTATGAGCATTTATAGAAATTACATGGGAGTATTTTGTTTTTGGCTCAAATTGTTTCATCAAAATCTCAGCTGCTTATACGAGTGGTGTGTTTTAGGTGCACACAGTTATGCTAATTTCTGAACTTTCTGGTTTTGATCACTGCTTATAAATAAATGACTATGCTCAGCATCTTGCTTATTTTTCTGCACTGTTGTGCTTGTATTAGCACGGAGTATAGATGAGGAGTGAAGAAGTAAATGTGTTTTTTGTCTTCCTGTAGTTGCTGAAGTTGGATAATCTAGCATTTGCTTCTCATCACATTGCCTGCACAATGAGTCGTTCCTTCTTGGTTAGGTTTGTTCCTCAGGCCAAGATTCATGTCATGTTCCCCCCTCGGGATGATCAGATTAGTCACTGTTTGAAATCTTGTTTAAAAAATAAATTGCACTGCAGGTTGTTGCCTTGCTTACCAGTTACATGCTTCCTCCCGGCTCGCTGTTTTAGTTCAGCAGTATCACTATCTTGAAAAATGTTTTATAGTCATGGTAACTGGTACATTATCGGAGTCCCACTGAAGTCAGCATATTAAATTTAGGGCTCTTGGTACTAGCAAGGAATTGGCTATAAGGCAGGTGAATTCAAAGTCATTCAGTGTGCTGAAGTACCTCTAGCTTTAACTTGGGTTTCCTTCATTATGCTGTGAATAACAAAAACTACATTGCGATTGTGGTGGTAGCTTGAACTTTGTGAAACATAAATTAAAAAAAAACCCCAGTGATAACAACAAAAATTAACATGGATGGCCTCTTATCACGATACTTAAATCAAACTTGAAGTGTTTGGGGCAGAAACTCTCCTTGCAGAATTATCTGTACCTGGTAGTGTTTGCTAGAGCCAAGATCTTCTGATGGCGGTTTCAAACAACATTAGGACAGTGGCACAATTTCCAGTCCCTATTGTGCGATATGTTGTTATGGAGGCTCTTGGAAGTTCTTTATCTTGGTACTAGAAGATTTTAGGGGTGATGGTTCATTGTAGAAAATAGCAGCCTGAAAGACTAGCCAAATGTGAGGTGGCTAGATCAGAAGTAGGAAGAGAAGGGCGAGAATGTGTACTGTGTGGTTGTAAGCACTTAACCTGGACACAGATGTTAGCTGACTAAGCTTCCTATCTAGTCAGTGGACAGCGAGAGGAATTCTTTCAAATTATGATCCAGAAAATGAGTTACATTCGTGCCCCAAATCCTCTTATGCAGGAGCCTGTGTGAACAGTAGATGCTAATGCAGGCACCTAAGTTGTGCAGAATGTTGAATCATATGAATATCCCTGGGAGCAATGTCTGGTTTATGCCTTGAGAGAGAATCAGGGTTATGAAAGGGTGGAGGATTAGAAGTTGCTGAAATGAATGGTTATAAACACTGTCATAGTTCATAGATGAAAGCCTGAGTAGAAGGAAAGATGAATTAATGTTCCACATTAAACGTTGATTCTGGCTCTTTTGAACAGTGTTATTTTCCATCTTGCAAGTTGTTAACAGCATTTTGATAGGAAAATGATCCCGAAGTAGGCGAAGGTGCAGACCAGTGGGGTAGAAAATTAGATTATCTGTTGAAAGTTCAAACAGTGGGGGTTTTTTGTGGAGCTTCTTGTGGTGGTCTTGTTCTGCTTCCAATTTTCAGCTGATTCTTACAGATATAAGACACTCACAACTGTTATTAGTTCAGATTGTTAGTTTTCCTTCCATTCTGTGTGAGGCAGATACATGTAGTGTCTAAACAGACATTAAAAATTCAACTATGGATGAACTGTGTGGGTGTGGATGGGAATCCTCATAGGGAATGCTCAGCTTCCGAAAATCACTGGCAGTTTTGAAAAATGCTCAGTCTCTGAGTGTCCACCTACGAATAAAATTTATTTTTGAATTTTGCTCCCATTTCTATAAGAATAACCACTGAAATAAGAGACCTGTTTTTCTTTGAAGTTTGTTTGCTCCTACTGCATTGGCTTCTTTGGGAAGACAACATGACCCCGTATTTTGGCAGTTACTTCTTTAGTGAAAAGATGAGTATGTTGGGTTAAAGCTTTAGCCAAAATGAATTGGCTTGTATACTGTGAGGTGGAGACCTGACCCTGTGACTTCATGTCTAGCAAAAACAAGTGAATGCCTGGGTATTTCTTCATGCACGTGAACTTCATTTACTTGAAAGATTCTTCCCCCAGCTGCCACCGCTCAGGACTCTGAGAACTTGGATGAGGGATTTCTTGTGTGTTTTTTACAGTTTGTTGTGCTCTACACTGGACAGTCAGTCCCATATACTGCCCTAGATCTGTGCATAGAACTTTACAGCTTGTATTTTAAAATAATCTGGTACACTGTCAGCTTGCTACTTGGAAACTTTCAAAGACTTAAGATTAAGTCTATTCACATGCACCTATTTTAGACTTGCATGGACTTTAGCACTGTGAAGGATGGACAGTTGGGAAAGGGGAAACATTGCTATTAATATTACACTGTAACTCATAATCAAAGAGGCTTAATAATACTTCTCAATTTGTATGAAACTGAAAGAAAGAATTTTTACACTTTTGATTTCTACTTTTTCCCCTCACTCCAGAATGAAGTGGCCTGTTTGGATCCAAAATTGTTTCTTTACTTCTTCAGTAATTCTTTACTTTCCTGTCACATATATTAGCTAACTGTTCCTTTGTTATTCTGCTGTCAGCAGGTCTGAAAATATTTTAGGATGTTCTTAAAACTTCTCTTGCTAAACACTGTTTCTGGCCTTCAGTGTGTTCCTCAAACATCGTCATCTCCTGTTCCTCCTTGTAAAGAAACCTTTGGTTGCCTTTTGTCTTAGCAAAGGTGCCTTGGGAGGATGGAAATATAGCTTGACCAATATAGCTTAGCTTGCTAGTTGAGCAATCTGACTGCTACTGACTCTGTTAAAGGGCTGCTTATTCAACATCCTCTGTTGTTAAAGCACTAACTGGAAGGGACAAGGAATATTCCTTACAGGAACCCAGGCAGAACATTGGTTCTTTAAATAAATAAATACTGTCTATATAATGCCAAATTGAAATCTGAAAATACTAAGAGATTAGCTGAATGTTGTATGTATTGTTCTTATAAGGTGGGATGGCATGGTTTGTTTTGAGAGTGCACTTTTAGTGGCTTCTGATTTATGAAAAAAAGGTAGTTTCATAAAGTTATATCAAAATATAACATCTTTTCCTTGAAGTATACTTAATATTTGAGTGGGAAAAACACTTCTGTCCTTTGAAAACAAAAATCAAGAAACTGAGCAGCTAGAATTACATAGAAATGCTTACACTTTGGAGCTAAGTTATTGCCTGAATTTATGTCAATATTCTTTATCTTCATGGATTCTGAGCAAGCACTTGTAGCATGTCTGCTGAGCCCTACTAGACCTAGTGGACCAGTGCCAGTGGGCTCACAGAGTGGACGTTGCTGCTCAGCATGTCAGAGCATTCAGAAGACATCTGCAAAGAGCAAATGCAGACAGCAGTGGTAGCTGATGTTGTCCTTTCCTCCCTATACCTAGGTCAGTTTGTCTTCAACTATATTTTCTAATCAAAAATTTTATTTTAGCAACAAGTCAAAAACCCTGTGCTGCTGTGTTTTAAAAAAAAAAAAAAATAATTCTGTAGTAAGCCCGCTGACATGGCAAATTGAATGTTTAGGATCTTGGATGGCTATGGTGCAGTTCTGTCAGTGTGTGGATGTTCTGTAACTAGCTGCTTCTACAAATTCTTGGGGCGTACTGTGTGGTGGGAGTGGTTAAGGCAGTCTGGGCTTCAGAGCAGAGGCATGGTGTCCTCTTTTGCTCCACAAAGAAATCAATAGGTCTGTAGATCAGTTGCAGCATATCCTTGCACATTTGCAGTCTTAAGAGTTTAGTTGCACAGCACTGCACACTGGCAGGTGATCACTTTGTTAGCCAAGCTCAAATACTTCTAAGCATCTTAAAGTGTTGTAAGGAGAGATGCTATTGGTTTCTTTTGATTAATGGGACTGTAAGCTAGCAACAAGACATTAGCAGCATCGATGTAAAATCTTGTGCATTGTCAGCATGCATCTGTGCAATACAGGCTATTCAACAGTGGAATAAGTCTTTCTTTGAGATAATATAATTTTTTTTAAAGTCTACCAGCATGGAAAAGTCACCTATAGATCATATCCTTATAGATCACCAACCTTAGGAATGAGCAGGTAGCATTTATATTTGTTTTACTCTACTGGAAAAAGTACTTTGTAAATGAAGATCCAGTAACCAAAGCTAAACAAATATTGTGGATGATTTTGATAACGTCCTAATTTGAGCATTCTGTTCAGTGTGTTTGCAACATAGTGTTTCTCAGCTGCTTAAGGCTGCAACTAGAAAGTTATGAGTTTCCTTAAATTAATGTTTTTATTTAAAAACCATCTATAAGCACATAGTCTGAGAACTGGTTATGATCACACTTTTCTTAAAATAAAGGATTTCCTATTACATTGTACCTTAGTACATACGATGCTCTTTGTATATGAAAGAACACATAAGGAATAAGTGGACTAATGAAATACCGAGACTATGTCAAGTTTGAAGTAGTTGTAGTGTTGCCTGCTACTGGATTTAACTGAACCGACTAATTACTGCAAGTTTGGAGGAGGATATTTCTGAGTTTGGATCTTTACATGGAAAAATGAGTTTAATAGTCTTCTAGGAAAGTACCTATTTTTGCTGGCTTTGAAGAAAGACTAAAGCAAGCTGGGGATATTTCAAAACCTTTTCTCTCCCTCATGATGATTAATTTTGTAATAGGAAGAGTGTGGAGGAAGACATTCTTTGCTCAGTTAATTCCTAAATCTTTGGTGGTTTTCAAGATTGCCTTGAACTGCTGTGCTCTGAGTCACCCTGTTTCTCAATAGCTAGGTTTTATTTTGGTTTTGAACACTGTGGGGCCAAAGGGCCAAGCTGAACTTGATTTAAACTTGATCCTGTGAAACTCTGGTTAGTGAAGACATTTCTAAATAAGTAATTCTAAAGCAAGAACAACTGTGGACAACAGAATCATTAGAGGAAACAGTTATGGTTTCTTCACATTGCTGGTGAAGCTTCAACTTTTCAGCAGTCACTGCTTTTGTTACTAGTTTTTAATCTAAGCAAAACACAACCTTTGGCAGATTTATATTTTTCATGTTACTGTAAAAGTTTTTCGCGTTAGTTGTGAAAGGAGTGAATAATGTCCTGGAAGAAAGAGGGTATCATTCCTTTTTCATTGCTGGTGGCTTTTTTTTTTTTTCACACAGCTATAGCTTTTTGATCTACACTGAAAAAAATGGGGTGTACGTAGATAAAAATTGTCCTTTTTTTTGTTCAACTGGGTTTTGTTTTGTGTGTGAATAATATAAATGAAGGCAGGTAAAAATAGATACTTGTTTTCACAGAAACTTCTTTTTGCTTATGCTAATGTTTTTGAGAACATTACTTTTGTTCTTTAGCAATGATTAGGCTCCTTACTATAAAGCAGCTATCTTAAATTATCCTAAAGTACAAAAACTTTCAAAAGGGAGTGGTTGAATTGATGTTGGATTCTGGTCATGTCTTGTTTGATGTTGTAAATCATTTGCTTGTATTTCCTGTCTCATACTGTTCTTCTAAAAATAGCTGAAATTGCTCTCTGTTTGCCCAGTGCAGCTCCATGATGGAGCAGCCTGTTTAAAGTTACTTCCTCTCAGCTACTCTGCCCCTCCTGCAGCCTGAATCCTGTCCCTCATGGCCTCCCTCAACAGATGTTCAGTGACTTAAACTGTGCTGAGAGAAGGTCTTTTATAACTTTAGGAAGCTGATTTTCTTTTTTAAAAAGCCATAACCAAAAACTAACTAAACACCCCAAAACCCCTGCCTCAAACAACAACAAAAAACCCTACCAAAAAACTGCACAAGCCACCAATCTAAACAAAGGTGACAATTCAGAGGCACAGAACAACCTGTAGCCCGTCCCTACATTGCTGAAACGGGTAGGAAAAACCTGAAGAGCCTCTCTCAAATTCAGCTGGGATGTTGCATGAGATGTGTCTTGAGGCAAAGTATACTCTTCAAAATATAAACTGGATTGAAAAATAGCATGTGGGGAGCTGAGTCTAACATTGTATCAACACAGGTAAGAAAACAATTTGGTGAATTCGTCAATTTTTCTGTAGAAATACAAGAAAGTTGCATCAAAGATACTTGGAATGCTAGCCCCACAGTGCCCCAGGAAAACTGAATTTGAATGAAAACTCCTTCAGAACACCTTTATCCTGGCAGTGTTCGACTTTAAAATGATCTATTCAAAGTGTCCTCTTACACAAAATAGCTTCAGTCTTGTTGAAAAGCAGCTGGACTGTACACTTTTTTTTTTGTTTTTGGGGGATTAAGTTACAATCCTAAGGGAATCTTTAGAGAAACTCGATTCCTGCTGTTAGACCACGGTATTGGCAAGTAGCATGCAACCGGTTACATTAATGAGTTGAGGAGAATTATGCTTCTCCTCTTGTATGAACTAAAGTCTTAATTTTGCAAGCAGCTCTCATGAAGCTTTCCTCCCAGCCCTGGGATTTGATTAACAACCCTTGTGCTGTGACCACTGAAGTACTTGAGATCATGACAAGATCTTTTGAGTCTCCTCGGTGTTCGTTGCCTCTTACTAAGAAAAGTAAAGCTGTCAGCCTGCAGCTTCTCATTGCTCCCCAATGAAAATGTCCTCAGTCACTTCTGTTATGCCCAGGACAGTAAAGGCAAGATATTTGGATGGTTTATTGGACCTTCAGGGCTGCAAAAAGAGAACTGGAATGTGTTCACACATCTATAGGAAAGAGGAAATTTGATTACCAGCCATTCTGAGTGATACCTTTGAGTCTGTACACCATGGGGGCTGTAGCTGATTAGGCCTGTTGTTACAGCTGATAAAGACCTGTCATCTCCTGTCTCAGAACAGGTTTCAGAGCAGAGAAGATCTATATGAAGGTTCCTAACTGGTATAGAATAAGTTTAATCGCGTGAAGGGAAAGGGTGGTAATGTAGTAGTATGGTACCATGTGTACTGGTGAAGTGGATTGTGCAGAAAGGATTTTAACAGATGCCAGATGTTCCTGTCGCTAGGCTGTCAAGGCAGTAAAACTCCACTGTAAGTACTAGGTCTAAGTAGGTGTAAACAGTGTTTGGCACAGAGGTATCAGCTGGTGGTGGTCTTCAGTTTAGGGCCAAAGGATGCGGTGTTGATGCTGCTTATTGCCTCAAAGCTAAGGGGGTTTCCACATGATGCTCCTATCTAAAAAGTTGTAATTAACGTAGTCTGCTTTGTTTCCTTGTTGGTTACTTTCTGAAGCAGCCCTAGCTGTGCTATCAGGTTGCTCTGGGGTTGTTGCTAAGGTCTAGGTGGTCAGTATTGTTTTGTTGAGGAAGTGCTTTCCCTGAGTCCTCTAATGCGATGATCGTTTCATATGGAAAGAGGTTGGCAGGCAAGGGCTTAGATTAAGAACAGGTCATCTAAAAATCTCATTTTCCAGATCATCAAAATCTGCTCACAGATGGCTATTTTTGACCTGGTTTAGAAATCCAAGGCAATCTGTCTCTCGGTGAGAGCAGAGTGTGTGTGTGTGTATGCACACGTAAATACCTATGGTTAAACCAAAGAGAGATTGTTGGACAAATAGTGTTTCTAGCCACATCTGTTTTAAAAGAAATCTAATTTTTAAGTATATCAATTTTCTTGATCACATATTCATGAATTTCATGTGTTTTTCTTATTTTCAGGCTGTATGACCTATATACATAGGTGGAGGGGAGAGTACATTTTTGACACTCGGATATATTGCCTAAAAAGCATTTATTGTTTTTAGGTTACTATAAAAATACACAAGACTACTAAGCTACTTACATAACACCATAGTCACACACTGGGTACACTGATTCTTGGAACTTCACCTTTTTTTTTTCATTTTTATTGCTTTTTCCGATTTGGAAAAGCAAAAATGAATTGAAACTTTCTGGTCTGAGAGGTACACACGGTATATCTACATATAGGAATTATATACAAATGTAACTGCATATTCTGCTTTCAAACATGTTAATTTCATGTAATTATCACACTGGTTGTTTAGCAACAAACCTGGTTTCTGATGTGAACAGAAGTTTTCTAAGTATGACCATTTTAATATTAAAAGTTTTTTTTTTTTTCTACATCCCTCTTGAGGTATTGCTGTCATACCCTTCCCCTTATCCCCAGCTCATGCCCCAAAAGCACACCTTACAAAAAAAATGAACTGCTTTCTCAACATTCAACATTACTGCAGCTGTTTCCATTCAGTTTCAATTCATGCATAGGCACAAAAGTTAATGTGCTTCTAGGTATTTCTGCATGTTTTAATCAACATTGGGTGGTATTATATTTCTGTTTTAATTCAAATTACTTTAAATTGATTATAAACTTGCTGGCATCTTGATATTTTAAACATATGTTGGGTTTTGTGCATGAGGAGCTTTTAAAGCATAAATTCTGATAGGGAATCAGTAGGGTGTGTGTGTGTGTACACATATATTCCTCTTTCTGATTTTGCTTGATCTGTGGATGTTGAAGGAGTAATGCTTTTTCAGAAGAACGAAAACTTGAAAGGAGTGCTTGAGATAATTTTTTCAGATTCCAGCATCTGTATTGGTATAGAGAGCTTAAGGGAGAACAGGAGAAGCTTTTCATTCTTGGCATACATCGCTGCTCTGTTTTTGTTCTTAACATGCTTGCCTGCGAGCTTCTTTGGAGAGTGTTTTCCTGAATATAGCAGAAACAAAGTAGATTGTTGTTGGTTTGGATACGTTGCCCTTTTCAGATTTTAGGTATTTTGTCTCTGTACTCAAGTCTTTCAGGATGCTCCCTGAAGTCAAATGCTGCAGCTCAGCTGTTTTTATTTGGTTTATTTTTTGGAGGTAGGTTTTTGTTTACTTGTTTGTTTTCTGAAATAGTTTGGGAAATGATTCTCCCATGCCATCTTGATAAAATCAAGTATGTTGCTGCTAGAAGACAGCAAGCTAAAGTTGTTGACACATTACAAAGTCTTTCTTCATGCAGTCGATTTGGCAGATGTGTGCTCGTGACCCAATACTTAGAAGCACAGGAGCAGCAAATTTTGTTCCAAAAGGTAGAAATAATGCCTGGCTGTCATGCGTTCTCTGCTTTTCAGAGGTTGTGCCTGGGGAAATACTTGGCACTGTGTCATCTTTGCTTTTGACGTATCTAAATTCAATTAAAAATACCAGATGCTTCAAAAAATTTAAGGTGGCAAAACCTTAAGAAAATGTATACATGTACTTATATATTTTTTTATTCCTAAAAACATATTCAAAGTTTTTCTTGTGTTTATCAGTTAGAGAATCATAGAATGGTTTAGGTTGGAAGGGACCTTGAAGATCATCAAATTCCAACCCCCCTGCCATGGGCAGGGACTCCTCCCACTAGACCAGGTTGCCCAAGGCCACATCCAGCCTGGCCTTGAACACCCCAGGGATGGGGCCTCAACAACTTCTCTGGGCAACCTGTTCCAGTGCCTTACCACACTCATAGTGAAAAATCTCTTCCTAATGTTTAGTTTAATCTAAACCTGCCCTCTTCCAGTTTATAGCCATTCCCCCTCGTCCTATCACTACATGCCCTAGTAAAAAGTCCTTCCCCAGCTCTCCTGTAGGCCCCGTTTAGGTACTGGAAGGCCGCAGTAAGATCTCCCTGGAATCTTTTCTTCTCCAGGCTGAACAGCCCCAACTCTCTCAGCTGGAAAGTGGAGTAAGTGGAGAGTAGAGGGGCAGAATCACCTCCTTTGACCTGCTGGCCACACTTCTTCTGATGCAGCCCAAGATACGGTTGGCTTTCTGGGCTGCGATTGCACATTGCTGTCTCACGTTGAGCTTCTCGTCAACCAGTACACCCAGGTCCTTTCTCCTCAGGGCTGCTCTCCAGCCATACCCCACCGAGCCTGTATTTGTGCTTGGGATTGCCCTGACCCAGATGTAGGACCTTGTACTTGGCCTTGTTGAACTGCATGAGGTTGGCTTGGGCCCACCTCTCCAGCCTGTCCAGGTCCTTCTGGATGGCATCCCTCCCCTCCACCGTGTCTACCTCGCCAAACAGCTTGGTATCATCGGCAAACTTGCTGAGGGTGCACTCGACCCCACTGTCCATGTCGCCAACAAAGACTGTTGAACAGTACAGGTCCCAGTGCTCCCAAGCATCTAAGCAGTGCTCTTTTCTACCGTACATGCAGGAGAGCCCTTTTTTCTTGCTTCCTGTTTATTGCCAGTGTCTCAGCAGGGTAGGAGTGTATAACATTGGAAGGAACAAGGAAGATGTATATGACTTTGAGTTTTTCCTTCCTCATTTTCCAGCCGGTTGTGTTCCCTGTGCCTAGCTCAAGCTAAGCTGTCTGTGCTGCCATGGTAGTCCGTTTTTAAACTGTAGCAACCCAGTATTCGTGGGGAGAAGATAGCAAGTTAGTGAGGTATTCAGAATTGTATAGTCTGTTTTTTAAGACTTGTCCAAAATACCTAATGATAACTTTTCTATAGCTAAAATCAGCTTTGCTAGTTTTAAGTACTTAGTGTGAAGCTGAGTCCATCACAGAGTTAAATTAGGACCATGTATATTAGAAGTGCAGGGACAGAGAGAAAATCTAGTGCAAACTTGAACTGATTATTCTGCCTCTGCAGCTCCAAATTGGAGGCCTTACGTTCCAAAACAAAGTGCATGTGTGTTTGAAATTGTGAAGGTCTTAGACATCTTAAGAACCGTTCTGTTTCTTCATAGCAAAAGTGGAAAAGTTAAGGTTTTAAAGGCGAGTATACAAACCTTTTGTCTGCGAACCCTCTCCAAATCCACTAGCATACAGGTACTTCACAAATATGAAGCGCGGGGGAAGCAGAGCTGCCTCTTGAAAATACAATTGATGAATATTCCTCTTCTGTACAGGTAGGTTAAATGATGAAATTCTTGCCCAAATCAAATTATCTCATCAGCTCTGGTGGTTGAGAATATGGAAACGGTGCATGACTGTATCAAGTATTCTGGGCTTTCTTTTTTCATTTCAGTAGTAGCAGAACCAAAAAAATACACAGCAAATTGTTCAGCTTCATTGTAGATGGCAAAACAGTGCCACAGAGGGAACATTTTTGTCTTGGAGGAATCTAAAGAGCAACTGAAGCTCTAACAGAGCGCATTTGTTGACATAAAATGTCTGGCTAGAGAGTGGAGTCTTTAGCTATGCTTGAAAGCTTGACAAATTTTTCTTTCTCAACTGCTCAGTGCTAGAGGAATCTAAACAGCCATTGGCTGCTGCCAGCATTGGGAGGAAAACGTTTTTTGGGGTTTTTTTTGTAAGCTCATACTCAAGTCAGTAACATGATTAATATACTGGGTTGGTCAGTTAATCCCTTGTTCTAGTCTCAGTGGTTTTTCAGGGCCTTTTTCCAGTTTGAAGAAAGAAATTACTGTAAAATGTCTTCTCCCTCTATCTTCCCTCTGTGCCTCAGTTTCTAATATGGTGGTGGTGAACTTTAATTTGCTCTAAAGACTGTGCAGGCAGTCATTTTCTAGTGATGCTAAATGGTGTCTTCCTTTGCATTGCATTTAGGTTTCAGCATTGTGGGCTTCTTTACTGTAAATCCTTTAACAAAGAGGAGACCTGAGTTTTCAAAATACAGTTCTTACAGAGTGCTCTGGCATGACTATTAACTTTATGCACTTAAGTGAATATTGTGCGCATCAGAAAACTGGAAATGGAGACCTCAAAATCTGGAATTGGTTTTGTGTGTGTGCATTCATGTTGAAGTAGGAAGTGGAGGAGTGCAGAAAAAGGGAAACGTGGTTTTGTTTGTTTGTTTTGTTTAATTTTTGAGCTTGAAAAGTTTTGTCCCATTCTGTTGGAAGAACTGTGAGAATAATGTGCCAGCCCCAGAGGAAGACTTCCTTATCAGTCTGCTATTGAAACTCTTCCTGTTGACACGCACGCTCGCTCTGTCTGGGGAACTTTACCCAGTCGTCCAAAAAAGAGGCTGGCTTCACGTGGCCTTAATGTGAGAATAGAGAAATTTAAATGCTAGGGACTTGGGGAGAGGAGACAAACTCAGAGACCTCAGTCTGTGTGAGGCTTGTACATTTGGTTTGTTACTTGCTTGAACTCAGACTAACAAGAGTAAAAGTTGGAGGTTTACCATGGAACAATGGGCTTCAATGCAGACTGAGCAAGACATCAATAACCCTTAATGTATTTTTAGCTAGAGCTGCTGCAGTTAAACTATTGCTAACACTTCAGCTTAGTTTAAAGCCACATTGGGCATGCCAACAGATGTTCCAGTCACACCTTTCAATTACAGCGGAGACAGCTTTTTTTAATACAGTGTCTCACAACTCTGAGGGAAGTGGGAAGAATGCTGTTAGGTGGCGTCAGCTGAGCTGAGAGCACAAGCTTATTTAGAAGAACTCTGCAGCAAAGCATTACTGTCCAA
Organism: Charadrius vociferus; assembly: GCF_000708025.1. Classification (NCBI taxonomy): domain Eukaryota; kingdom Metazoa; phylum Chordata; class Aves; order Charadriiformes; family Charadriidae; genus Charadrius; species Charadrius vociferus. The sequence continues at coordinate 125,119 of NW_009650084.1, forward strand.
AACAATGTTTTCATGTCACTTTTCGATGCCTCTCTTTACTTTTTCTGGTTAGCTTTAGAAAACATACGCATGTACCATCTCCAGTTTGGAGGCTGTTTGTGAGAAGTATGCATGTGTGGCGTTTCCAGGGGCATGTCACAAGTCAGTTAGCAAAAGTGTGTGAACAGTGTCCCAGAAAGCGATCACAGACAGGAAGACATGGAGTCCTTTGTCACTTTATGCTTTTCCTTTAAAGCTGAGGATGCAAGTTGGCTTAAACTTTCCTTGCTGTGGTTCTTCAGAATTTACGTGCACATCCATCAGAGCGCTGTTGAACAACTCTGCTGAAAGGAAAAAAGTATGCCTTTACTGAAGATAGGGTTGAAAAAAGTAAGATGATTCTGTTAATAGTATAAAGCTATTTGGGAGCTGGAGACTGGGAAAGGCATGTGTCTAGTAAAATGCACTTTATCAGATGTCTGCAGCTCAGCTTAAAAGTTATATTTGTTACTGTCATTTAGAGTTCCCTTCTCTACTGGCAAGCAAACCTGTGTTCCTTTGGTCTGTGTATTTTTATTTTTATTTTTATTTTTATTTTTATTTTTATTTTTATTTTTATTCCTTGTATTTTTACTGGGAGATAATGATCTAGTTCCCAAGGTATGTCCTTATTATCTCTAGGTGCTGGAAGAGTGAAGGTAAATAAGACCACGTGCATTGTAGACTTACATTTAGTCATTCTTGGAGAGTTCTAAGTTTTGTCTTTAGAATGAAATCACTCATTCATGTAGTGCTAAGGTGCTTTAGCAAAGCCATGAGGGGCATTACCCAATTTCCTGTCTGAGAGTTTTGATTTTTATCAGTCTGCCAAGGAAATTTAGTGCTCAGCTTTGGTTATTAATGGATATGTAGAGGGGAAAGCTGTGGTGTTATTCTTGTTTTGTATTCTTGTTTTTTGTAGTCTCTTGGTTACCCTTAGTTCCTCAAACTTAATTTTTTCTCTTGTTAAATGTAGGATACGTGCATGTTTCTTGTTGCAGTTTTGAAACAAATGTTTATTATGAAGAATATTCATGACTTGCATGGTACTTTTGTGTGAGAAACTTAGGCAGCGTCACAAGTGCTAATTACCTCAACAAAGTGCTTTGAAGTCCAACCTCTGGTGTAAGGCTGATGGCTCTAACTAAAGTGACTGTTTTCCATCTCCACATCTGTGGAGAGTGGCAGAGCTGGGGGTCAGTCATTGTTTGCTGTGTTCTGGTAATGCTTTTAGGATAAAATGAGTGCATTGTATCTGAAAGCTTTATTACCATGTTGTATTTTGGTCATGGTATCTTATGGGAGGACTGATCCAAATCTGAACAGATTTGGAAGGAAGCAGTATGCACCCAAATAGACACGAATAAGTTGGATGCAACAAACTGTTGAGTTGTTGCTGGCTACTGCTGAGCTCTAAACTCAGTGACTGTCAGGAGCTGCTGCCTTGGAAACAGAATACTGCTGCTGAGTTTAATAGAGAACATTTGGGAAGAAAACTACAACGTAATAGTTCGCTTTAGCCATGTTGCTGACATTGCATTAGTTGACAGATTACTAGTTTATGGATAACATTTTAATATGTAATCCTTTTGGGTTTTTTTTCTTTCTTGTCTTTAGGTGAAGCCAAAAATCTTCCTACGTATCCAGGGCCAAACAAGATGAGGGATTGCTACTGTACTGTAAACCTGGACCAGGAGGAGGTTTTCCGGACCAAAATAGTGGAGAAGTCATTATGGTAACAAATACATGTATACATGTTCTGTTAACTCTTATCATTCTCTGCTTACCATGTTTGTCTAATCACAGAATCACAGAATTTTCAGAGTTGGAAGGGACCTCTAGAGATCATCCAGTCCAACTCCCCTGCTAAAGCAGGATTGCCCAGAGCACATTACTCAGGACTGCATCCAGGCGGGTCTTGAAAATCTCCAGAGAAGGGGACTCCACAACCTCCCTGGGCAGCCTGTGCCAGTGCTCTGTCACCCTAACCGTAAAGAAGTTTTTCTGTGTATTGGAACGGAACTTCCTATGTTCCAACTTCACAGAATTCACAGAATTGTTAGGGTTGGAAGGGACCTCTGGAGATCATCTAGTCCAACCCTCCTGCCAGAGCAGGGTCACCTACAGCACGTTACACAGGACAGCGTCCAGGCGGGTTTTGAATGTCTCCAGAGTGGGAGACTCCACCACCTCTCTGGGCAGCCTGTTCCAGTGCTCCACTACCCTCAAAGTAAAGAAGTTCCTTCTCATGTTAAGATGGAACTTCCTATGTTCAAGTTTATGCCCATTACCCCTCGTCCTATCACTGGGCACCACTGAAAAAAGACTGCTCCCATCCCCCTGGCATCCTCCCATTAAGTATTTGTAAGTATTAATAAGATCCCCCCTCGATCTTCTTTTCTCTAGACTAAAGAGACCCAAGTCCCTAAGCCTTTCTCCATAGGAGAGATGTTCCAATCCCCTAATCATCTTCGTTGCCCTTTGCTGGACCCTCTCCAGCAGTTCCCTGTCTTTCTTGAACTGGGGAGCCCAGAACTGGACACAGTACTCCAGATGCGGTCTCACCAGGGCAGAGTAGAGGGGGAGGATGACCTCCCTCGACCTGCTGGCCACACTCTTCTTGATGCACCCCAGGATGCCATTCGCCTTCTTGGCCGCCAGGGCACATTGCTGGCTCATGGTCATCCTGTTGTCCACCAGGACTCCCAGGTCCCTCTCCACAGAGCTGCTCTCCAAGAGGTCAGCCCCCAACCTGTACTGGTGCATGGGGTTATTCCTCCCCAGGTGCAGTACCCTACACTTACCCTTGTTGAACTTCATAAGGTTTCTTTCTGCCCAACTCTCCAGCCTGGCGAGGTCACGCTGTAAGGCAGCACAGCCTTCTGGCGTGTCAGCCACTCCTCCCAGTTTTGTGTCATCAGCAAACTTGCTGATGGTACACTCTATCCCTTCATCCAGATCATTGATGAATATGTTGAACAAAACTGGGCCCAGTACTGACCCCTGAGGGACACCACTTGTTACTAACCTCCAACTAGACTCTGCACCACTAACCACAACCCTCTGAGCTCTATCTGTAAGCCAGTTCTCAATCCACCTCACTGTCCATTCATCTAAGCCACACTTCCTAAGCTTTCCTGTGAGGATGATGTGGGAGACAGTGTCGAAAGCCTTGCCAAAGTCAAGGTAGACAACATCCACTGCCCTCCCCGTGTTTGGAGAGGACATCCAGAATGTTCCAAAGATTTGGAACATTTGTTTGAGGGGAGGACGGAAGATGAATATGGTCCTTCTTCCCATTTTAAGAACACTAGTGGTAGAACTATTAATGTCATGATTCCTATCTGTATATATGGGAAAAGATCTTCACCAAGGCAAGGCATATTAACTGTTTTCCTAAGAATGTACAGCCAGTGCTCCTTTCTTTCTGCAGTATTTAATTTGAACTTCTCTAAGCTTTTTAGATCTTGACTTAGAAGGGAGCACTGAACTCCATTTTGCATCTATCTATGCTTAGAATTTTGCATTGGTCTGCCTACCTTAATGGGTGGTTAGGAATTTTTTTTTCCTGTCATGAGCCTGCAGCTGAAGGGAGAGGTTTGAATACAAGATGCCTGTCTGATTATCTTGGACACTTCCTGTGAGATTGTGGAAGCCAAATGTGGAATGAAACAGAACGAGAAGCATGTAGCAAAAGTTAAAATGCTTTCTCCTGGAATTCCCCAAACATCAAAAAAATAAAGGGAACAAGGCTGGGCACATATATATACTCTGGGAAGCCAGACTTTTTTGGAGTTGAGGAGAAAGTAGCAGCAAGGAGCAGTCAAGTTTATAACTTTTATCTTAAGATATAAAGTGGGAAAAGAGTGAGAGTTGAGTGATACAGTTAGGAATTTGGTATTTGTCTTGTTATTGCAAATAACTAACTTCGGGAAATAGCTCTAGACCCCCATCCCCAACCCCTCAGAAGTACCTAACACATTTAAGAATGTGAATCTCAGTATCTTGAAGTGGGACTTATTCCCTTACGTCACTTCAGTTGTTCTCTCACATAATTTTTTGTTGTCTTTAAATCTTTATTACTCATCTTATGTTCTGATATGGTGTAGTGGTCCATACGTTTGTTTCTTGAGGCATCTAGATTGGCTAAACATAATTAGAGTGGTTTTGAATGATGATGTTAACACTTTCTTGTTTGTGTACTATATGTAAAAAAAAAAAAAAGGGAAAAACCAAAGCCTAATTTTTTTTTTTTTTTTTTGCCATGCAGTGTCCCTAAACCAGTCATTTTTCTAAAAGCGACTTTGTAACTCATTTAAATTAATTCCTGGGTCACCCAACTGTAGCCCTCCTGCTCATAACTACAAGTTGCACAGTGGGGTTTTTTTGCTGCATGATCATTAGTGCTTTGCAGGGAAGTGGGTGGTGGGGAGTGGGGGTGTGTGAGAACAGTTGATGTAATTTCCTTGAACTAATCCAAGTATTTTTCTGTTGAGAAAATAAACTCATAGTAGGAATAAGCAACAAGTGTAATTCCTTTAGTGGGAAAAAAATCCATCTGTCTTTAGATATCATTATAAAGTTGAAGAGGTACACTGAGGCTGTGTAGAACTGGAAGGTTTCCGGTTTCCTGTGGAGCTAAGTTCTTTTTGTTAATTGAGCTGAATTCAGAGGAGAGCAACACAATGATCAGAGGTTTGGAAAACATAACTGATGGGGAAAGGTTAAACGGTTGGAATTGTTTAGCCTAGACAAGAGGGAAAAGAGTAAGTATAACTATGTAAATATATTAAAAAACAAAACAACCCAGACAACAACCCCCCAAAAAAACTTGAGGGAGGGAATTGCTCTGTATTTCCCGTATGGATATTGCAAGTAATAATTGCAGTGGGGAAGGAAGTTTAGGTTAAGGTTTATTGTGAAGAAAGATCTTCCTGTTGTTAAAGATTCTGAAGCACTGGAGTAGAGTGCCTTGTTTTTTCCATATTTTTTGCTGACGACTTTTAACAGGTTCTATGTAATCAGTTCTGATCAAAATATGGTGATCTTCCTGCTTTGGAACAGTGGTGGACCTCTCAAAATCCATGTACAGTCCTATTTTGTTTGATCTAAGGGTTGACTAAAGATGATCTCCTCAGTTGTTTCTTCTCCCAGTGAATTCCTGTCTTCAGTGGTAGTCTGCCTTCTCCCTCTGTGAGGAGGGAGATTATAACTTGCACTTATAATTGCAAGTACTATTTTGGAAAAACTTGCTTCTTCACAGTCCCTGGATATAAACTTACAGACACTGTTACCAGCTGAATTTTGCGTTTCTCTGTCCTTGTTTTTCTGTTGCGTAAAAAAAAAAAAAAAAAAAAAAAGTGAACAAAAATCCCCAATACATGGATGGTAAACTGGGATGTCTTCCTATCTGTGAATAGGAATTGCTCTTATTTAGCAAGGCACACTCAAACAGCTACTTAATATTTTATGGCTGTGTTTACATTTATTAAAACAAGTGCATAGACTTCCAGAGAAAGATGTTTTTCAAATTATTTCAGACTGTACTGGAGTCGCCTATTGTTTTTTGTAAGACTCTAAGATGATCACATAGCTGAGGAGCCAGTCATGCTGTTACATTCTTTAATGCTTGTTTGTAAATTGATTCAACCCATTGAGTAACCGTGAATTATTGGGCAGGCGAGGCTTATGTGCCCTAAGGCCCATGTAATTTGTATACAGCAGGGGAATACCTGCTTTCGTGTACGGTGTTTCTTTGCCAGGCGCTTGCCAACCTGATAGTGAAGCATGTGTTGAGTCCCTTTTTCTGAGGTATCACTGCTGCGGTATGTGATGTTAGACGGGAGCAGGGATGTGAAGCGGGGCCAACACATGGCTAAAATAATTGAGTCCTGCCTGAACATCTGCGTGGCTGGCATTGAAGTGGGTGACACAGCCTTTGACTGTAGTTTGAAGGGGAGAACGCTGGCTCTGCTCTGTTGTTCATACCTATTTTCTACTTCCTATCACTTCATGGCTGACAAGGGGCTAGCCTGCTACAAAGTAAGTTTTAAGAATTGCCTGTATTCTCACTGATACTGGTAACTCCCCCATCTTCCAGTAAGCTCAAAAAATGATTTTCATGTAGTCTATGAAAAATAAGATGCTTTGTGTGAATGTTTGAATTGAAAGGTGTTTCATATGCAGCCCTAGCACTACTGACTGAAACAATGTCTCCTCGTTCAGATTTGTCCTGGAGAAGCCAATCTTTTCCAGCGTAACTGCATAAAATGACTTTGTTGTCTGCATGAAAAGGCTTATAATTAAACACTGTCTTGTGTACTTGGGAATTCAAGGATTGCTTCCCCCCCCCGCCCCCCCTCCCCCCATTCAGTTGAGCTTCATTAAGCTTCTGCTAAGCTCTGCAGAAATGTATATTTTTCCAGGCAGGCCTTCTCCTGCTGTAAAGCTTAAATAGAACTGGCAAATGGGAGAAACATAGCAGCTATCTCTCCTTCCCAGAGGGACTTGGATGAATGTCCAGTTCTGGCTTGCTTGGGATATCTGTGGCAGAGCCTTCAGATTCTGACTCATGATCTCCTTTGTTTTATACTGGGACAGTGTAAGAAGTTGCCTCCCTGAGCTCTGTCCTAATCTTCTGCAGCAGATTTTTGTTTTATTAGGCTGTGGCAGAGGTGTAAGAAGACAGCTGAAAGAAGTAACCTCTTAAATCAAGAAAGCATGAATCATTCAGAACTCCAAGAACTGAACCAGCACATCCTGTTGCCCAGTCCAGTGCCCTTACCAGTACTCTCAAGAGAATCTCTGTGAGCCTGATGCCCTTTATATAAGTTTGTGTCTCAAAAGCTGAGAGCAGCCAGCATGGTGAACCTTAACTCCTCTGTTTAGCAGTCAGGTGGGACTCATAAATTACAATCAGGAACTTCAATAATTTCTGCCATCCAGCCTCTGTTGGCTTCTGTTAAACTGGATGGTGGCACTGCTGCCATGTACTGGAAGATTTTGAGGGCTGCTGTGAGGATAACTTGGTAGTGTCTGACTGAAACAAGTCAAGGGTTATAACATGGCCAGGCCTTTCTATGAAACCACAGGGCAATGTGAAAGTACTGTTTATGTGGGGCAGTTCAGAGCCATCCGACTTCTCTGGGGATCTTTGGACAAGCACAGTGAACGCGTGGGTTGGTCAGAGCAAGCTGTCCAGGTTCCCAGGAACAGAATCTTGAACTCTTCAAGCAGCACTGTTTTCATAAACTCCTTGGCACAAGCTTTTAGTCAATTCTAAGAAGGTCACATGCAAGTCATAAGATATGAGGAAGAGGTCAGTCAGAGCCAGGATTTAATACACTTCTCTGGTTTGTATTTGTCTTTCAATATTTATACTAACATCATCCACAAAGGCACTGAATAGAATTGGATCTATTCCATATAACCTAGCAGAGATGTACGTGAAGTGGGCACGTGTATTTTATGTCCTAAGGAACATCTGAGAATTTTTTTTTTTTTTTTAAATGCACAGATCTACAACTTTTCTTTACTTCTGAGCTGCAAGCAGACAGCCTGACAAGAATTTTGTCCATTAATTTCCTTTGCTGAACCAACTACTTAGCTTCCCCCATGAGTAGCTTCAAACTTCAGGCTCCACCATCCAGGACTTGTTCCTAACTACAGGTCTTCCCTGAGGATAAACTTTCTTGGCTTGTTGGCATTAAGACTGACTTTCCCTTTGCTGTTTGCATCAAATGTTTCCATTCACTTAAAGGGCAGTGTCAGCTGCAACAGGAAATCAAGGCAGCTTCTCAAATCATAGGTGAAGAATGGAAGGAATGTGACATCTCTAAATTTGTTTCAAGGATATGAATAAAGGCAAAAACTGTCGTACGTTAAGAATCAAATGGCTGACAGTGTGTGCTTTAGAGAGATGAGCCAAGCGTCTTGAGTCTGTGATTATTTAGTTCTCCACTATTTCACTGAGGAATTTTTCACGTGCTAAACATAGTGATCAAAGCCTGAATGAAACAGCAAATGAAGCCAGAGGCACTTTCCCCACCCCCAGTCTTTTTTTTTTTGCTAGTCTCCAACAAAGGTAACAGAACTACAAGTCTGCAGTGTGCTTGTGAGTGAACAGTGAAATGTGCTGTAAAATCAGTTAAGGCTGTGTTCTCTTTAACAAGAGGTTGCTGTGTCTTTGTTCTAGTATTAGATCAGTTAACAAATTCAATCAGTGGCGCTCAGAACTTTCTCTAATAATTCTACTGCTGTATTTAATGTTGTTATTTTTTAATTCTAGGCTTGCTTAAACTCTTTATTTTCCTATGTTTGGAGTTCATGGCTGCATAGCTAAACTCTCGTGTTCCGATAACATCTTGGATGCAGGCCACTTCTCAAATTTTAAACACAAAGTTGTTTCCCTTAGTTGGAGTGTTGCCAAAATTAGCTGTTGTATCCAACTTAGTTCCATTAGCTACTTCCATATTCTTATGTTGCTAGCTCACCTCCTTGAAATAACTTTCCCCAGCATGGAGGCTTTAAGTAAAGAGGCCTTGAGCTGTTTGCTGTAACATGTTCTGCTGTCTGCATGTTCTATAGCTTCTCTCCTTCTTGCTCCCAGCTCACTACTTGGTGTGCTCTCTGCCCCAGGGCCTGCCATCCTCTGTACTCAACTGCATCTAACTGTGGCTTGAATTCCTAATGTCAATAGGCTTCAATTCTGAAAATACCCCAGGCCTTTAAGGGAATGGGATGAGTATGGCTACAACTTCAGGCTGGTCAGGGGTATTATTGAAGGCAAGGACTGTATGGTTTTGTAGGGAAGTAATACAGCTGGGAAGGTCGCCAGGAAGGGAAGCAAGACTTAATGGAAGGAGGAGAATTGAAGTGAGCCTTGAGACTCAAGGCAGGGTTTATGAATGAGAGCGTTCATCCACCCAAAAAGGCACCAATGTGAGTAACAATTGTTACTGTTGTAGGCTGCTTTGAGTGATTTAAAAAAAAAAAAAAAAGTAAATGCAGCTGTAATGTGACTTCTGTTGTTTGTGTGTGTCATCTTACAGAATATTTTAAGAGGTGACTGGGGGCCAAACGGCTGCTGCTTAAAGTTATCATAATCCCTGTAAGCCTCATTGAGCCAAACCAGCAACTGTCAAGTGAGGATGATAACTATAGTTAGTGTGTGTCTGTCTCTCTCTTCTGAGCATAGGGTTGAGAAAATGCACACTGCTTCATTTTTTTCTCTGTGTAGTAGGGGTGGTTTTGGCTATAACACAGCGCTGTCCGTCTGGGTGTCTCTGCACAGTGACATGAGGAAAAATTTGCTTAGGCTCGGTGGATGCCTGGAAGACTGCAGCCTGCTCTCTAACAGTGGGCATAAATGGTATGTTTGGATTTAGATGTTGCCTTGTTTGCCATATACTTCCTACTGTGTGTCCTCTGCCAAACCTGTGCTTCAAATATTCAAATAGGTATTTTAAATAAATTGTGTAAGGAAGCTACCATGACATCTGCCGACTTTGGCTCTTACAGAGCCTGTCTTACTTGCCAGTTGTCTTGTAGCTCTGTGTCTAGCAGGAGACTGAAGTGCATTCAGATTTTATTTGGCTTGCTGTATCTGCTTTGAATAAACCTTCCCTTCTCTACCCCACTCCCTTTACATACGCTGCAAAGCATAGTATAAAGTGAATTAGCCAAGTAGTAGAAAAAGCTTAGTAGTAGAAACAAACAAATGTACTCCTTTGTACAGACTGATTTTGCTTTCAGCTCACACAGCAATGTGAACTCTGGTCTTCAGCTCATGCAACAGGATGAATCCAGTATTTCTAAACATTTTAAAATAGTTAGAGGATGTGGAGTTGTCTGTGGCATGTTAATAGTCCTTACTTTCAATCACAAAAGCAGTTTAAAAAAAAAACATCCATACACAAAGAATTCTGGTTTGCGGGGTTTCATTATTATTCATCATGCAACTCTTTCACTTCATCCACTGAAGTACTGGTGCCAAAACAAAAACAAAACCGCTTTGGCGAATCCTGAGTATTGAGAAACAAGCACGAGGTTTTGCAACACAGCCTGAAACCAAAGAAACGTTTCTCCACTGAGATTTATTTTATGAAGCCTCTTCCTCTCTGTTAATATTATTTGTGATGATTTCGGTGGATATCTGAAGGTACAGAATTAAAGTTGCGAGTATGCCTCTGGAGTTCAGTAAAACATGTAAAAATTAATAAATTTTGAACCTTTTCTAGGGGAAGAAGTTCCCATTCATCATGTTTGAGATGAGGATTCTCTTCCTTATTTGCTTTCATTCCACTTGATCTGCACAGTAATTTGTTTCTCTTCTCCTTCCCTGTCTCTTCCTAAAAATATCCATTGCCAAAACTCACATTAGAAGAGATTCAAAAATAGATACCTTGAAATGGGAAGGCCTTTAAGTTGGATAGCTGTATGGGAGTGAAACAATACCTAGAGGGAACTTTTTGGTTTTGATTTCCTGGTATTCCTGCTCCTGTGAGCATTCAGACAAGCAAGTTTTTGGTGAGGGGAGGGTATGCCTGAAGAGTCAAATCCATTGCACTGTTCTTTATGCTTTTACTTGGCTACTTTTTTTTTTTTTTTTTTTCCTTGTCTCTTCTGTTACGTCTGCTGTGGAACTATCCTCGGGAAAGCGTCTTGAAGGAGGGATTGGTTAGTATACGTGTCGGTGGTAGGGGCTGTATAAAAGCTGTGCAGTAAGAGAGCCCTGCACTTCCTGAGAGAAGGACTGCTGAGGCTGGCCTTCCCTCCTCCAGAACATAGCAAGGTGATGGGTACGTACTGGAAAAGAGATGAGAATGGGTGATGAAATGAGGGTATGTGGAGTAGAAGACTGCAGAGTTGAGCCCTGAAAGAGCCAGAGGCTACAGAATCAGTCTGCCTGAAAGTTTGGAGAAAGGATTTAAAAATGGGTACAGTTCTTTCTCTGTAGTTTCTAATCCCATCAGGAAAAAAAGAGACAGTAACTTAGGAACAAACCCCATTTCATAGCTAAGTAGTAGTTGATAGCTGCCCTGCTACTCTTCTCATTGGTGTGATAGCAAAACTAAAAAGAAATTAGTAAAACTGTTCTAAATTTGGTAGTCTATGAAGAAGCTGGGTTTGAAAATGCTTTTATATAAAGTTTGGAAGGAGCTGAACTGCATTTACAGCAGAGGTCCACTGTTTCTGTCCTTGCAAGATCCTGCTCTCGGCAGTTACATCCCATCACTTGTTTGGAGTCCAGAAGAAACTGAAATAATGACAACACTGATCTTGCCCATGCCCTTCCATTGTGACCATACTGATGTGCAGCCTGCACCCCAAGATTGGGGGAGGGGGCCTTCATTGTTTCTCCTCCTCTTTAAATGACTAAAACTTCTCCTCAGTGTAGGGTTGGTTAATCTACAAGGAAAGCTTAACTCAAAACCTGCAAGTTGAATGTGAGCTCACTCGGTTCTGAAAGATTCCTGAGTTTTCAGCCAGGCTAGTTCTAGTGTTTGTCTTGGAGGATCTTGTCAGACTCCTGAAGGCTGTGTAAGCAGATGCTGCTGCTTTTTATTAATTGCTATGTCAAAATAAAAGTACTTGCTGAAGCCCCATCAAACTGATTCTGGCTTTTGGGAGAGAGGGGACACTCACAGAGGGATTTAGCTGTTCTTTGGAAGAACCATTCTGGAGCCCTGGGGCTCATGCTCAAGATAAGTTAGCTTGGGAAGTAAATCATGGGGTTTGACTGCTTTGACCTCTTGCTCTTCAGGTCTGGGTGGGAGACAAAGTGAGTACTGTTCTGAAGAGATACGTGGAGGAAAAGCACACATTTAAGTCGAAGCTGGAAGCATTTGTGTGGTTACTTTTGATTCCTTCAGAAAAAAGATACCGTTTCTGCAGAGCTACACAAGATTGGGGCAGGGGGATATCAAATTTATCTTTATGCGTATCCTTACAGTTAAAACTTTGCTGGCTAATTATCTGGTGCAGAGTGAATGCACTTGTGTTGGAAATCTGCTTCTATTAATTAAGAACGCAGTGCACCTCAGGGGTATTACCTGAGTGAAGAGAGGTTGTGAATCTGCAAGGGTGAAAGCCAAGAGCAGAACAAAGCATCTCTTCTGTTGACAGCAGCTTCAAATAATGTATCCTGTGAAGAGTACCAGCCAGCAGGCACTCCTCAGGCTAACAAGCCTTGTGCCTAAAAGTAGTGACCAGATATGGTCCCTGCATGGCCAAGTCAGCCTTCATAGCATTTCTTCTGTTAATCAGTCTCTTTCTGCTACCATGTATTGGACTAGATGCTTCCTGTTGTCCGCTCTGCTTTTCTGAATCTCATGTTTGTTTTGCTGTGGTGTGGTCTTAGTTATTTTCTGCCCCCAACCACCACCAGTGACAAACATGAATAGGGGACTTGCCAAAGGCCCCAATTCTTGTCTCTTGCCTGCCCTTTCCCCCAGAATCAGCTGAGCTGAATTAAAGTATGCTCAGGATAAGTCTTGTCTTTAGACTTTCAGTCTACTGAAGCTTCTCTCGTGTTCTTGATAGAGAACTGGGTATATAATGCACCGTTCATTAAGTATCATTTCATTCTAAGGTCATTAGTGAGTAAATTCATCTGTTGTGTTCTTCCAGCAGAAAGGACAATTTTATGGCTGAACAGAGTATTAGGGCTCAGAACGATGCAAGTGTTTTGCATGTATAATACGCTAGATATTTGGGCAATGTTTATGCATTTTTGTAGCCCCCTTGGGTTAAGCCTATGCGTGAAAACTTGCACCAAGTGATGTGCACAGAATAAGGCCCTTGGGGCAGCCAGCAGAAGCATGGCTGCTGGGACAGTCAGATAGTTCCCAGTTTGGTAGAAGCTGCTTGCACCAAAGAACTCAAATATTTTGTGCCTGAAGCAGTGGCTGCTGAATTTGTGATTCCAAATAAAACATCTTGGAGCAGAATGGGTAAAGAGGACATAACCAAGAGTACTGAATTGGAGGGGCTAGTTGGGACAAATAGTCAAACCAGCTGCCATTTCCAGCTGTTAGATTTTCTCCTCTGCCTTCACAGTAGGGGTGACTGAGCGGGGCTTATGTTGGTTGCCATAACGTATGTCTGGATGCATTTATGTCAAGGAATGGGAAACTGTTTCAGCGGTGGAAGTTTAATCTGTGGATAAGCCCTGGGCTTTGTTGTTTATCCAATGTGTTCTTCCATGTGGTGGTGGAATGCTGACTTAAATAATGTTCTTGCAGAATATTGAGTGATGTTTCTGGACTTCGTGAAATTAATGTGGCATATTCCCTTCAAACACAGAGTGGTTAGCTAATTTGCAGTGCCTGTGTGTTTTGAGTGAGATTTGTCAGCTAGGTCTTAAGGGAATGTGGCAATTCTGGGGGAGCTTATTTTTACTGTAGGCAGAAATACAAGCAAAAGTATATGGTGATGTAAAATCATAGAGCAGTTTGGGTTGGAAGGGACCTTTAAAGGTCATCTACTCCAACCTCCCCTGCAAGGAGCAGGGATATCTTCAATTAGATCAGGTTGTTCAGAGCCCCATCCAACCTGACCCTGAATGTTCCCAGGGATGTGGCATCTACCACCTCTCTGGGCAACCTGTTCCAGTGTTTCACCACACTCACTGTAAAAACTTTCTTCCTTCCATCTAGTCTAAATCTACCCTCTTTTAGTTTAAAGCCATTACCCCTTGTCTTGTCGCAACAGGCCCTGCTAAAATGTTTGTCCCCATCTTTCCTGTAGGCCTCCTTTAAGTACTGAAAAACCACAATAAGATCTCCCTGGAGTCTTCTCTTCTCCAGGCTGAACAGCCCCAGCTCTCTCAGCCTGTCCTCATAGGAGAGGTGTTCCCTCCCTCTGATCATTTTTGTGGCCCTCCTCTGGACCCGCTCCAACAGGTCCATGTCTTTCTTGTGCTGAGGCCTCCAGACCTGGAGTACTCCTTCTGGCCTGCAGTACTCCAGGTGGGATCTCACCAGAGCGAAGTAGAAGGGGAGAATCACCTCCCTCGACCTGCTGGCCATGCTTCTTTTGATGCAGCCCAGGATATGTTTGGCTTTCTGGGCTGTGAGTGCACACTGCCGGCTCATGTCCAGCTTTTCATCCACCAGTATTCCCGAGTCCTTCTCCGCAGGGCTACTCTCAATCCCTTCATCCCCTAGCCTGTATTGATACTGGGGGTTGCCCTGAACCAGGTGCAGAACCCTGCACTTGGCCTTGTTGAACCTCATGAGGTTCACATGGGCCCACTTCACAAGTCTGTCCAGGTCCCTCTGGATGGCATCCTGTCCCTCAGGCTTGTCAACACCACCACTCAGCTTGGTGTCATCTGCAGACTTGCTGGGGGTGCACTGGATCTATGTGTCTGTCATTGATTGAAGATACGGAACAGTACTGGTCCCAATATGAACCCCTGAGGGAAACCACTAGTCACTGATCTCCACTGGGACATCGAGCCATTGACCACTACCCTCTGGATGTGACCATCCAACCAATTCCTCATCCACCGAACAGTCCACCCATCAAATCCATATCTCTCCAATTTAGAGAGAAGGATGTTGTGGGGGGACTGTGTCAAAGGCCTCACAGAAGTCTAGATAGATGATCATCTGTAGCTCTTCCGTTATCCACTGAGGTAGTCACTCCATCATAGAAGGCCACTAAGTTGGTCAGGCAGGACTTGCCCTTGGTGAAGCAATGCTGGCTGTCTCGAGTCACTTCCCTGTCCTCCACGTGCCTTATCATAACTTCTAGGAGGATCTGTTCCATGGTCTTACTGGGCACGGAGGTGAGGCTGACAGTTTGGTAGTTCCCAGGTTCCTCCTTTCTACCCTTTTTAAAAATAGGTGCAATGTTTCCCTTTTTCCAGTCAGCAGGGACTTTGCCTGTTGTACCACAGCTTGTCATGGGCACGCCTGATACTGTCCCACTCAAGCCTGGTTTAAAGCTCTGTCAATGAGCCTTGCTAGCTTGTTAGCAAAGACCCTTTATATCCTGAAATGTCCTTAAAGAAGCCAAGGGAATGACCTCTCCTGACAAAATGCTGAAAAACTGAAAGTTGCTGCAAGGTGCTATTAATAATTTTTGAATATCTAATTTTCTAACATAAAAAGCTTTTGATAATAGTTAAAGCTACAGCACAATTCTGTGTCCCATTTTTGTGCTTAGCCGAGACAATAAGGAGGTTTGTGTTTAAAAGGAGAAGAAAAAAACCTGCTGGCTTTTGGCCCGTTGGAATTAGATTTATTTTTAAGTCTACATCTGCAGTGCTTGCTGTATTTGTCCATATGACTCAAATTGCATCCACCTATTTAGGGCTACTGAAGCATGAGTGACTTGGAATGAAAAATCTGGTAAAATGGTAGGCCTGCCAATGAATAAATAATGTTGATATATGCTTATCATTCTTAGGAGTGAATCCTTAACCATATAATTGGACTGAGAAATTGAAAGGGTTGCTATTAGGTGTCTGAGGTGTGGTGGGGTTTTTTTATGTAAATTGGTAGGACTCAAAGAAAGCCCCTGAAGTCTCTAAAGAGCTTTTCATGCTGAGATAAATATTTTTATTTTTTTTTAAATCTGGTCTTACTGTAGAAGAACTTATTCTATACAATTCCAGTAAGCAAAAATAGACAGATATGCAGCGCTATCAGGTAACAAGCATCGTGCCAGCTCCAAGGCTGTTACCATCAGTTCAATGAATCTGACTTTAAATAAGAAACTTTGCAGGGGATGAGAAAAAAGGCAATGCCTGTAGGCATTTTATTTTAAATAAACAAAATACTTTTAAAAGTAAATAACAATCAAAATATATATGCCATGAACCACATTGTATCTTGCTCATCCTGTTCATGTGTATGCTTTTGTGATCTCTGTTGTAACGGTCTTTTGTAAGCATAGTGTGGCAGCAGGGGCCTCTCTCCGCTATTCAGTGCACTGTACATTAACAAATAATGTGGTCTCTGCCCTCTTCGTTCAGGGGCACTTGTTTTCTAGGTAAAAAGAAGTATCTGTTCTTTTTTGCACATTAAGAAATCTTGTTCTGTGGGCATTTAAGAGAGTTTGGAAGAGTCAAAGTGCAACAGTGTGGAAGGTGCACATTCGTGGGCTGGGGAGACCATCACAGTCCAGAGTGATATTCTAGGTGTGAAGTATAAGCAGACTGGCTCCTCCAGGATACCAACACTAATTTCTTTTTTTGTGTGTGTGTGTGTGTTTATGTGTATGTTGTTGTTTGTTTTTGTTTTTTTTCTGCCAGCCCCTTCTATGGAGAAGACTTTTACTGTGAAATTCCTCGGACCTTTCGCCATCTGTCATTTTATATTTTTGACAGAGATGTTTTTCGAAGGGATTCCATCATAGGTATGTGTTCTTATATTATTATTTTCTTTATAGCTTGCTTCTCTTGGTTTTTAACTGTTAGATTGTATGTAGTTTTATGAGTTGGGGCCTTCATTGAACTGATAATGGCAGTGGTAAGTACTGCTCAGTATTGCCCTTTTTTTTTTTTTGTCAAGTGACAAAAATGCCTTCATTATTATATATCATAAAAAAGGCTGGGAGATAAATGCTGTCTGCTATGGTAGCAAATACAGATTGCTGTTTAACTGAAATAAGCAATAAAACATTGTTTAAATGTTGGCAAAATTATTTGTTACTCCATTTTTTATTTTTTTTTCCCTAAATGCAAGGCCTTTAGTCTTACAGTTTTCCAGGGCTCATTACACTTACCTGCATGCAGTATTGTTAAAAAATGACTACCTTAATGGCATGCAGAATAGTAGGTGATGGTCATAGGTACCCACAGTACAATGATAACATAATTTTATAGAGAGTATTGGAGGAAGCTAATTGCCTACAGAATAGTTCTGTGAAACTTCCAGTGCATGTTTAACATAGGCAGGACCTCTGCTTTTCCAGATATCATTTGCTGTGCATTTCACCTGCAGCAAATTGCATGACACTCCATTTGTCTCTTCAGGGATGAAAGTCTTGTAAAAGCCTAGTAGTTATTGAGGGTAGCAGTTTCCACTTAAAATTATTTTAGCTGTTTGTTTTTTGGTTTGGTTTTTTTTTTTTCCAGTTTTTCATCTGTTGTAACTCTACTAGACTACCATTTTTCTAGTTCAGTATAACATGATAATAGCTATCGATGACATGTGGATATCTTGAGCCTGTAGTGAGGAAGTTGTCTCATGTTGAGCAATAGTTTGTATAATGGTGTAAAATGCATCATGTTAAAGCGGATGGAGTGGTGGTGCAGATCTCTTCATATGTATTTTTACATTACAGTAGTTTATCGTGCAGTCACTAGCTCTTTCTTTAATTATTGTTGTACATTTTACATATGTGGTATGAAACTGGGTCATCATTCTCTTTATGTCCCTAAGTGAGCTCGTGTGTGTACAGCATCTAGCAATCTAGTATCCTGGGGAGGAGGGGGTCAGTTTCTGATTTTTGAGTGAGGTTTTGGAAAGCTTTTCGTCTCTCTGATCTCTAGCTTCCCCTTACAAGGTGAAAGTAAGACCTCCTTTCGTTCAACTGATGAGTTTTTGATTGTTAAAATTGCCTTATCTGATCTCCTGGGTGTGTCACTGGATTTCTGCAGCTGCAGTGACCCATAGACAAGCCATAGACTGGTATTTTTCTTGCTCGGGGCTTTACTACCTCTCTTGGAACAAGGATCTCTGAACACCTAACACAAGCCAGACCCATGAAATTGCAGATAGAGAAGTGCAAATTGTTTCCTTTTCTCCGTGTTTCCTAAGTTCCTGTTTTAATAATTAAGCTCTGACATTGGAGGGGAATTCTTCAGGAGCTGCTAGAGTAATCTTGTCTTAAAGTACTGGGAGCAGTTTGTGAAAAGGACTTGCAGAAGATAGAGACTTTTGTTTGGATGCCTGAATGATTGATCAGGTTTCTATTTTTCACTACCTCTTCAGGAAACAGCAAGTTTCATTTTTCTATGTGTGGCAGAACCCATAGGTAGGCAGACTGGTGTGTTACTATACTGAGGTAGCTCTAAAAGTCATAACTCCAGTGTTACCTGTCTATATTGAGGGTCTACATTTTACTTTGAGGGCTGTAAGGCACTGGAACAGGTTGCCCAGAGAGGTTGTTGAGGCCCCCTCCCTGGAGGTGTTCAAGGCCAGGCTGGATGTGGCCTTGGGCAACCTGGTCTAGTGGGAGGTGTCCCTGTCTATGGCAGGGGGGTTGGAACTCTATGATCTTCAAGGTCCTTTCCAACCTAAACCATTCTATGATTCTATGGAACTCTTTCATTGCAACAAAGTCTGTGATATATAAAAGGAATAGCTGCTCGATATGTATGTTCAGCTTAGTCTTAAGAGACCTTTTCTTGAAGAGTCTTGAGCAAGGGAGGTTTGGAAGAGTTCCCTACTGAAAAAGTTTGGTCAGAGTAGTGCTAGACTAGGCTTTTTTCCCAGAACTGCTGAATTCTGCGAATAGGGGCCCTTTGTGTGCATTACAGAGATCGCTTGTTATATTATGTCATCGTGAGATACTTCTGCTGAAGAAAATATGGATACCCATGCTCATCCAGCAATGAACTTTCTCAGAGAAGGGAGTTGGGGGTTGTGTCTTCCATCCAGGGAGACTAATTTTAAGTTCAGATGTTACTGAGCTTGTGAATTTGCCTGTGTTTCCTGTATGATGTGGTATGTTTAAAACATCTGTTTACGTTGTTTGTTTGGCTGGTTTTGAGGGAGAACACAGAGTGCATATGTGTCAAAATGGTGAGAATTTGGCAAGTGGCTATTTTTTGAAGGTGGTTGGCTACCAGAGTTCCTTTTGAATCACTATTTAGTGTTGCCAGAACTTTCTCTTGATGTTCTAATATTGATTTCCAGGGTTGACTGGAGCTCAGAGTAGGCATGCTTTTATGTATTCAAATATGAAGTACAAGTTTGTTATGGTAAATTCTTTAACATCCGAAATGCAACTCAGTGTGTAACAGATGAGAATGCTCAAGCCACCAAAAGCGGAAGGAGTCGGGGCAAGAAAATGAAAAACAAGAACCCCCTGAAACCTCTGACAGAAACTTCCGAGGAGAACCAAACAAATTCAGAAAGTGGAACACATGCGTGGCAGATATGTTTTGGAACATACTGTAGTATTTTGGCTTACAGGATGGGAGGATTGTGCAGATAAAGATATCTTTGAGTTTGCATGTTTGTTTATTACATTTGCATTTTCCTAATCATAATTTGCTAAGTCATGTAGGATTTTGTTAGCTAAGCAGATACAACTCTTGAACAACTATGTCTTGGAAGAATGTTGGATGCTGGTTGAAATGCAAATATAGTAAAATGCAGAGCTCAGTGGATCTGAAATATGATTTATCTTTTTTTAGATACAGTGTAGCAAATATACAGTTGCTGTGGAAATAAACTACTCTTAAGTTGCTGTTTAATTGATATTGTGTCTTGACTGTTACTAGTTAGAGTTTATATACTGATTTATATAGTATGTTGAGATGCTTTGAGTAGGAAATGTACTGCTTAAGGTAATGGTAAATCCTATTTAAAATTAGATTTGTTCATTTGTTTCCAAATGATCAAATAGGAGTAGTAGGCCAATTTGATGGAACATGTGTCTGTATAATACATAGAATATCTATTTCCATCTAGTTGTTACAATGAGAAAAACATTGAGGAGATGGAGTTAACCTGAAAAACTGTCAGTTGGTTCCCCCGCCCCAGCAGTAGTGGAGGGAAAAAGATAGCTCTGGCTGGATGCAGTAGATGGAATGTTAGGATAGTAGTGCTGCTAAATAAGGCAAATATATTTATATGTTCTTGAATGATTATGTTTTGATATTTAGTTTTCACCTCTTTAGAAATGTTGAATGAGGCAGGCTGTGCCAATACAGTGGGACTGAAGGCTTTTCTCACCCTTTAATAACTGAGCTCGATTTAGTGAAGAAAACCATCTCCATGATACACCCTGAGCCGGTATTCTCCTAGGTGTCTAATGCACAGTTCAGGCTGCCAGGCTGTGACCTTGAACATATAGATCAGTTAAAAAACAGGAAGAGAGCCACACCAAGTCATTTAACACTGTGCTGAGAGAATAGTTAATATCATATGCCCTTTAGGTGACAAATAATTATTTGTCTTCTACTTAAATCACAGATCACGTTTATTTTTGCCCCCCCAGCACTTAATTTTGGTAACAGATGTTTGTAACTGACGTGCTAACATCTGTGTTAAGCAGGAGCCTGAACAGAACAAAATGCACCCCCTGTGAAGTTCTGAGGGGAAGAAGTAAATTCACTGTATCAAATCTTGGCCTCCATACTGCACTGGGGAGTAAGAACTTACAGAAGAAAGTTTGTGGTACTCCTGACTGAGGGGGAGGCTCGGCTGGGGATGCTAGTGGAATGGTACTGAATAAAGCACAGATGTGAACTGCCTAAGCTCTTCAATGAAGGAGCAGAAAGCCAGTGGGGACAAGACTAACAAATGATTCTGTTAATTACATTTACTATAACTTAACTGTTTTAAGTTGCCTTCATAGAGGTTATTAGGTGTGTTCTACAACATATTGAAACTCTTATGGGCATTGTATCCTGGCAGATTGTAACTGTCTTCCTGCTTAATGCTATATGAGCTGAAGGAAAGTAAGGCAATAAAACAAATTTGCCTTTGGAGATAATTAAACTTATCTACTCTGCACTAAAGTAGATGGAAAACAAATCATAGCTCATGGATACTCTCACAGAATGAAAACACCCTAGAATTGAAAGTTGTTTGAGGCTTGCATGTTTGAGGTGACTGTGCCTTTGTTAATGACTACTTCCAAAGCTGAGGAGGTGTTTGTAGATTTGCCACCATTATTACCAGGTGTCCAAGCAAATCATCTACTGTTACTAGGTAACTGTTGCCAAATGTATCTGAAGCATCACCTTTTGATTATTTTATTGGTTTAAAATAAAAACTGAAAAAGAATCATCCCTGCTAAACTATGCTTCTTGCTGGCTAAGTGGAGGAAAGATCTTCCACTATAGCGTGAAGTGGAGATCGAGATTTTAATAGAAAATTGCGTTCCTCTGTTTCCTGACCATAGTTTAGGGAGCAGTCACAACTTGGTTTACTGTTTCTGTGGTGTACTGTTGGATGACATGGGAATAATATCTGCTCAGTATGGTATAAATATAGCTACTAATGAAATAAAGGAAACAGATGACTGTCCCACAATGACAAGTCTTGAGAAGCTATAAACTAGAATCATCCCGAGAAGATTCTCTACAGTTGCATAGAAAGCCTAAAATAAATACATTCTGCATAGAATAAATTGTTAGGGTGCACTCACAATATCTTTTAACATAACAGATGGTCACAAAGGCAGGAAAACAAAGTTGAGCTTTCAAAAATACATATTTTTTCCTTTTTCCTCCTACAAATACACATATTATAAACAAAACTACTGAGCATAATGTGCTAGAACCTCGACTGTCCTTTTATGCAACCCTCCTCCTTACCAAATAGCAGTGTTAACACTATCTGTATTTGCAGTATCATCATAGATCCATCCTCTCAGCTTATCTCTGATTGCTATAGTTTGAACTGAGCTTTCTGTATTTTCTGCGGTACTTGACTTACTCATCAGTAGCAGATGTTAGACAGTCTCTGTCTGCTTTATGCCTTGCTTGAACTAAGCAAAGACTAGGACTGTGAAGAATTCGCAGTAGTGGTGGCTTCTGGTGGCAGTACCTGGAAGGGGCTGGTGATGAAGGGGATGAAAGAGGTGGTGGTTCAGTGCAGGCAGCACGCTCAGGGTCATCTTGCGTACTGTAAGGCAGATAAAAGTGACTGCAAGTCTGGATTTTAGGACTGCTCTCCCATTGCAACCAGTCATGGGCTATACCACATTTCTCAAATGTATGGACATCTTAAGGGCCTAGAGAGCAGCTGGCAGAGAATTGATACCAGAGGTGGGGTTGAGTAGATTTTTGTTTTGGTGGATTTTGTTTTGGTTTTTTTTAACAGGAAGGGAGAGTCAAAATTGTGATGTAAGCCAGGCAAGATCTTTAGGATTGTGGCCAGGAAAACTACCCTGGTAGAAGATAGTCCATGCAATGCTGCAGCTTCCTTCTTCTGAGGATAGAAGCTATGTCTTATCCACAGCCTGCTTTTCTCTGCCTTATTAACCAAGATAAAACTCACGAAGGGGAAAAATGAGTTTCATAAGTGATATTCTTATTATATTTGGACTTTGTTAAAAAAAAAAACCAAACAAAACCGGGGTCACGAATATAGTGCACCTCAGTACTCTGTATAGGATGCACTGCTGCTGTGCTGGAAGTGTTCTGCCGTTGTTGCCGCTAATTCTTACCCATGCTAGCAGATAGTCTAGTAGTGCTTGTGCTTCATGGTGCACTGCACAGGAGCTGGGAGAGAGCCATGCTGCTGCTTCTAAGGCTCTGAAGCCTTATTTTGCCCCTAATTCTTATCCTTATCTCTCTAATCCTCAAGTGGGGAGATTGCTTGTTTCAATCTTTTTCTGTGTTATGGGGGGTGTGTGAGTGAGTGAATTTGTGCTGTTCTTGAACAAGGCAGGCATCTAGCCCTTTTTGTCTTGCAGAGTTTCTGTACTTTTATTTGATGACAGATAACCTTTCATATCGATAACTAAAATTCCAGGTAGTCTGGAACAGTAGTGATGCTTCTTTGTTGGAGATTTCAATGTAATTAAAGTTTCATAAGGCTTTCACAGCCTAAAAAGTTGATTAAAATAGATTCTGATTTGTCCTTAGTCTTTTCAGCTGTTGCAAGTGACTTCATATCAGTTATTTTAAATGAATTCACTGATAAAATGTTTGTGCACTTAATATGCTAGCATGAAGCAGCTTCTGAACTAGCTTTCATGTCCTCTTACTGCCTAATATTGCAGCACATAGGAGGCGAAATAGTCTATGCTCAGAGCTGAGAGAAGACTGAATTAATTAGGTGTTTGGGGCCTTTTAACGTGTGACTCAGACCTAACCTTTTGCTATAAATTAACTATACTGCAGTCAGTGTTAATGGAGTATGCTGTATTAAAAATAATACGTTATACTGCTTCAGCTCAGTTAGCAGCAATATGCAAAGTTCTGTGGTTT
Organism: Charadrius vociferus; assembly: GCF_000708025.1. NCBI lineage: Eukaryota > Metazoa > Chordata > Aves > Charadriiformes > Charadriidae > Charadrius > Charadrius vociferus. Next base: position 148,265 of record NW_009650084.1, read on the forward strand.
TCACTGTGCAAATATTCCAAGACAAAGATAACTTAAAGAGAAGATATAAGAGCTCCTGAAATGCTCTGGTTTTAGGGTTCTATGAAATACCTGTTGGATCATTTTTTGAGTAGATTCTGGTGCCCTTTTAAAATTGCAAACTCCTGTCCTATTGCTGTCTGACTTTGGTAAAGGAACGTATCTTCCGCTAATCTAGTGTCTGACATAAATATTCATATCTCAGCTGTGAAGCAAACACTCTGCAAACTGGCAAATGAGTATTAGAAGATGAGATGTAATCCTCACACTAGTGCCTAATACTTTTGTCACCAACAGGTAATTCAGACAGAAGGTATTTGTGACTGCATGGAGAATGCCTGAGCCAACTTACCAACTCTGTTAGTCTTTGTATGGAATAGTGAGGCCCTGAATTAACAAGCTGAGGCATGTCGAGGGACAAGCTGATGGGCTGTATTGACTTGCCTGGGAAGAGCTTTTGAAACCGCAGTAAGGGGCGGGCACTTGAGGGTGCCGTGCTTCCACAAACACTTCCCCAAGCAGTGAAGCCAGACATCCCTACCCATCTCTGTTGCATATTTCTGCTTCTGTGCCCAAATTACTGACCTTCTGCTATCTTCTAGCTGTGTTAATGTGACTCTTGAGTGGGGAAGCCATAAAACAGGTCATTTGAAAATATCTGTGTGTTAAAAATGCCAACACCACCCACATATGACCCCTGAAACTTCCCTTCTCCTCCCCCAGAATGTTTATTTTCATTGTTCAGTGTTTTTTAATTTGGATTGGTTTCCTCAACAGTTTCAGTACAGCCTGCTGCAGGGGCAAGTGTGCAGGGGTGGGAGAAGTAGGAGGCTTTTAAATCAGTTTGCACCAGGGATTGTAAAGTGGAATTTGCACCCTTGGGACCATCCAGGCCCTATGTATTAACTTCATTCATTCGTGAGCTGGCTACGTGTTTGAAATAGTAGGTTGGTAGATTGTTTTTTCCCTAAAGAGAGATTCACAGAAGAAAGGGGTCAGGTGTGACATGTTGCATCTTTGTTTTGAACACAGGGCTTAGGATATAACTGTGCCAGTGAAGATCTGTTCAGTCTGAACTGGGGGGGCATAGGAAATTGCTGCTATGTGGTTGAAAAACTTCCAGGAGTGTGTGGGGTTTCCCTCCCTTCCCCCAACTTGAGGTCCTGGTAAATGTCAGACTTAGGAAAGAAATCACTTCAGATGAGAAGAATGCTTTTAACTCATTGTTGCTGGTCTAGTGGCTGAGAATCTAACTTTTAAAAATGTAACTTAACTAAGTTTTGAAATCACACTGTATGCAGTTCAGCATGCTCTGCTGTTTCCTGCCTCCTCCCATACAGTGTCTAAAAACTTAAACAGACACAGACTCTGCAGCCTGGGGTGGCTCTGAGGAAACCAGCAGGAGTGGCTGGGTGCCTCAGGTGCAAGTTTTGGAGTCTCTCACTGCTGCCTGGCAGCCACCCAAGTCTTGAGAAAGAGCATGGGACAATGGGCTCAAGTTTGGGAGCGTGCTGAAGAACCACAAAGAGGAAAATGTCCTGTGACTGAGTGGTGGTAAACCTTTCTGACCTTTTGTGTCAGGTTTATCTTCAAGGAGACCTGTAGGCCCTTATCATGTAGTGTCAGGTCAAGTGACAGGTGCCAACAGCTTGTGATTATTGGCCAAGATTTAACCTAGTTCTGGTGAGGCTAGAAGTTGTTTGAGCCAGGTCGGACGTAGTTCAGCTGCTGGCAGAGCTGACTGTATAGAGGAGGGCAAGACCTGACCATGCTCAGAACCTGGGCCTGGTAAGGAGGAGGAGTGTGGGTTGGGTGAGCATATGGACATGGCCGGTACAGGCGAAGAGTTATAAACCGAAATTTTGCAGGGTGATCCTGTACACAGAGAATTGTTTAACAGGGCAGATCAAACAATCTGCCCCATCAGTAATATGCCTTTGCATATGTTTAGACAGCCAAAGTGTAGGCCCTTTTTTTACTCTCCCTTCCCTCCTTCCCCCGCCCTTTTTCTTTTTTCCATAGTAGATTTTTATCCTTTGTGGATCACTTGGTATACAGTGAAAAACCCTGGATTCCAGCCAGCCCAGTCAATAAGTTTCACTCATTAATAAGACTTGCTTGTGCGCAGAGCAAACAGTGCTGTTCCAACAGTTTCCTAATCAAAACAGTTGTTCCACCATGTTAACCCTCTTGGAGCTGGAGGCATGTACCATTACCTCCAAACACGGGCTTCAATTACATACTGACTGTACGGTCAGACTCATCTGGGTTATCTTGCCATCCTTGATGTAGAGAGCAGTGGAACTCCCTGCTGAAAGAGGGGACAGCGATAATGCTGTTTATGCTACCTACAGGTACAAATGTTGGTGAAATCGTCCTTGAGTGTTCTCCAAGGACGTTCCTTGCATGGGAGGTGACTGCGAATGCAAATGAGACTGATTGAAAGATACAGACGATGGTGTTTGGGAAGTGCACGCTACACTGCAGTCGGGTGGAGGATTTCTGCAAGAGATTAAAGGGTACAGTGAGGATAGCAAGCAGTGAAAGTAAACAATTTCAAATGAGGTCCAAAGCAATTATTGGAAGGTCATGCATTTAAATTCCTCTCTCAAAATGTTTTGGAGAAACTAGGTTGCCCACAAACTACTGTGGTTGAAGAATAAAAGTAGAAGCTTTGAAAACACACAGCCATCGTTACAGAGATTCTCAGCAGAGTAACTTGCTGTCCTCTGTTCAGCACAGTTCAGATGTCTTATTTACTGTTTCTGCCGTATTATTTTGTAGGTTTGTGTAATTTAATTATTGCTTTTCTAAGAAGTTTCAAGTCGCTTGCTCTGCATATCCAATAAAGAGCCTGGTAATGAATCTGCTTCATTAATCTCTAGTTTAATGTTTGCCAGGAGATGGATCTGGTATTCTCTAGAGGGCAAGCAAGAGGACGAGAGCACTGAGGGCAGAATGAACAAGACTTAGGAGGAATGGATCAGCAGTTCTGTGGAAGCCAGAGCAGAGCCCCTGGCAGATGCTATGGAGGGCAGCTGTGGAAGGATGGCAGAGTAGTTTAGAAACTAGGACTGGAAATCTGGAAACTGTCACCAGCAGCAGCCCGAGGGTGACAGAAGAATGCAGCAGCAGCTGCAGCAGGGTACGCAGAGCAGCCCAGCTTTGGGTGGAGCCATCCAGCAAACAGCTAAAGGAAAAGGCCAAAATTTGAGGGAACGCTGGGGTGTCATAACTTACTGATGAGACTTTAGTAAGCTTTTAGATTTCAGAAGGGAGAATACTTTGTGTTTGCCATTTTCGTAGGCTTCCATCGTGGATTTGTTGTTGGTGTTGTTTTTTTAAATGCATTCTGTTAACATTTGCTGGCGTAATGTATCACTGACCTCTGGCCAAATTTCATGGGTTTGGGAAGCCTTGGAAATCTCTCTCCCACTAAGACCGTGTCCATTGGTATATTTTTTCTGTCAGGGTTTGGTTAAAAAAAGTCTGTGTTTCTGTAGCAAAACAGTGGTTGCAAACTGTATATGAACAACTTGTGCTAGCAGAGATAGTCTGCTACCACAATGCCAAAAACCAGCTTTCTTGAGCCTCGTGAACTGCCCTGGATTCTTTCCTTTTGAACATGCTTTTTTGCTCAGTGCCTGGGGAACCACCCAGCCCAAAGCTCTTTCTTGAGTATCACGTGCTCCTCAGGCATGCCATGCTCTGCTTTGTGTATACAAAGAAAGACACTTGGAAAAAGTTTAATTGCCCCTCAGAGAGTGCTTTACGTAATGCCCGAGAGAGACTGGGCAAGAGAGAAGTTTCAGCTTTACATATATATTCTCCCTTAGCATGCATGTACATTAATTCATAGCATGAAACTGGCTGCTGTTGCCATAACTACCAAAACAGCTAATTTGCTAGGGGCAAGAGGGGATTAAAAAGGTGAGGGGAAAAGCTTTACTGTGTTTTGTGGTTGGCTGAGTTTTTGGTTTTTTTCTTCTATACAGTCGGGGGTAGTACTTGGGTAGCTCTGGATTGCAGAATGCAAACCCTGCAAGATTTGAAGGAGGTAGGTCAACAGAGCCTCAAAATGCAGATCTGGGAATCTGCTGTGACTTGACATCTCTAGTTGCTGCCTTTCTCCTACAAAAATAGTGAAAAGCCTTATCCTAAAATAATTTTAGTGATAACCCCAGGCATGGAACTTTCTTTGGGGATTGTTATAGACGTCTGCCTCAAAAATCATAAACAAACAGCGCCCTTCTCTCCAACACTTTTTGAGCTTTTCCTCTTATAGGTTTGTCACATCAAAGAAGTAATAATGATATTTTTCCTATAAGCATACTTAAAACCTCATCCACAAAGCCCAGAACTTCAGTCTGTTAGGCGAGTATGATGTTAAGAATTTAAAAGTCTTTCACAATACAAAGTGGGAAAAGCTGCTCATCAGAAAGAATTATATATTGTGTAAAGAAGTATGCCCTGAAGAAATTTTTCCTTGCTCTGGAGTCTTTCTTGAATAGGACAGTCCTTAACTCATTATTTTAAAACTTGTTTTTGATGGAACTATACTTTGGGTGAGGTGTAGCATATCTTAAACTGTGCTTCTGGTTTGTTTTATTTCCAGGAAAGGTAGCTATACAGAAGGAAGATCTGCAGAAGTATCATAACAGAGACACCTGGTTTCAACTCCAGCATGTTGATGCTGATTCAGAAGTACAGGTGAGATTATGTTGGCAAAGGAGTATTTGTAAAAGGGCCGTGGCAGCTTTACGGGTTCCATGGCTCTAGGACAGATGTCTTGTCTCCCTACAAAGGGGATGCATTGCTCATTAGTATGGATTAGGTTTCAGTGATATTTGCAACTTGTGTGTGTGTAGGGTGAATTACGAGTGTGTGTAAATCAATGGGGCCAGGATTCTGCCCACAGAAATAATTAAAACTATTTGAACTATCAGCGTCACTGATACAAGGAGGGGTGTGGTCATCTAAAGTATCAAATAACTTCAAAACCCTATGAATAACTGTTGATTCTTCAGTTAGCCTGAAAATAGTAACTGCAGGTACTGTTTTAACTAATTATGTAGCCAGGTTGTCACAGGAATGGCAACAAGTACATCTCAAAAAAAAAAAACCAAACAAAAAAACCCAACAAAAAACCAGCACTCCTTGCCAGATTTCTAGGCCCCATTCCAAACCATGGGAATGGTGATGATAGTATCACTTGAGCTCCATTTAGGGTTTAGTACTTTGCAGATTTTGGTACACAGTGATACTCCTCTTTTTTTGTGCTTATCCTCTTTTAAAGCAGATTCTATTTTCTATTACAATGTTAGGTCTTGTGAAAACAGTCACTATAGCAAAGCAAGAAATAAAATTGATGTACCAGGATATCAAGTTAATATAAGTCAGTTACTTTTCTTTTCCCTGTAACTATATATTACACATCGATTTCGAACCACGGTATTTGCTTAGGACGTCACAGACATGAATCTCTGACCTGTGCAACTGTATCCAATAAATGCAAGGGGAAATGCTGCTTAGATACTGTTATGTGCTAAAGTTGGACACAATGTCTTGGCTTTTCCATCTGCATGCAGGTTTGCACATACCACGTCAGAAAATACTCGTTCCAACATGTAGTGTGGTTAAGTGTAGTGAAGCATATATGAAAATACATTCAAGGTTAGGTTTCCTGTTTATTTGGAGAGACAAATAATACACTGTTGTGCATGTGATGCAAAGAAAGCCTCATGACAGCCTGTTCAGTCTGTAACATTCTCTTGTAAAGTACTGATCCTCTTTAATGCCACATTTCAATGCCAATGTGATGGAAGGGCTTTTAACAGCCCTTTAACTTTGAGGTCTATCCTGTTTACCCTGGTCTCCCTTTCTTCTTACCCTAAAGCTCTTATGACAGTGACTTTAAAACAATAGATTTAGTGTTTATTTCCTGCAGGATATGAAAACTTTCCCTTTGTAATTTATCAGTTGAAACCTGCCAATATTTGGATAAGCTTCTGCATTGTTTATTTTGTTACAATATTTACTCAGAGGGAGCTTGTGGAAGCTGTTAAGACCAGGGTTCTTTCTAGGACAGCACTAGTAATGTAAGCTGTGAACTCGTAACAGAAAGGTTTGCAGGCTGCTCTATCTTTTGGAGAGATGAGGAGCACAATATTTGCTGGAAAGCATGTTCTCTGTTGGTAATTGTTTGTACAGTTTATCACTTCCGCTGTTTGTATCTTTATTACAGCCCAACTGTTAAAAGCTGTTTCTGGGCTCCATGATAAGCATTTATTACAACTAGTGTAAATATGAATAGCACTCTGATGATTTTTATCCACTTACTTACATGTTCTACCTTCTTTATGCTAAGGAGCCTGCAAGAGGGCTTTCTGTTTTCCATAATAGTGGGAGCAGATTTGTAAATCACAGAATGGTCAGGGTTGGAAGGGACCTCTGGAGATCATCTAGTCGACCCCCCCCACCAGAGCAGGGTCACCTATAACAGGTTGCACAGGATGGCATCCAGGCGGGTTTTGAATGTCTCCAGAGTGGGAGACTCCACAACCTCTCTGGGCAGCCTGTTCCAGTGCTCCACTACCCTCAAAGTAAAGAAGTTCCTCCTCATGTTAAGATGGAACTTCCTATGTTCAAGTTTGTGCCCATTACCCCTCATCCTATCACTGGGTGCCACTGAAAAAAGACTGGTCCCATCCCCCTGGCACCCTCCCTTTAAGTAT
>NW_009650084.1:155385-162285 GCF_000708025.1 Charadrius vociferus
TGTGGTGTGTCAGCCACTCCTCCCAGTTTTGTGTCATCAGCAAACTTGCTGACGGTACACTCTATCCCTTCATCCAGATCATTGATGAATATATTGAACAGGACTGGACCCAGTACTGACCCCCAAGGAACACCACTCGTTACTGACCTCCAACTAGACTGCACCACTAACCACAACCCTCTGAGCTCTATCTGTCAGCCAGTTCTCAATCCACCCCACTGTCCATTCATCTAACCCACACTTCCTAAGCTTGCCTGCGAGGATGATGTGGAAGACAGTGGACAAATTTTGGACAAATTCCTATGCAAGTGAAGATAGCCAAACGAAGGACTATTTTTGTATTTGTTTGTTTTTTTTTTTTTTACATTTGTAGTATAGCAGTTGTATCTTTTTCTAATCACTTTTTCATTTTCAAGAGAAAAAATAATGTATGTGTTAGTGATAAGTACTTTTACAATATTACTCAGTTTTTCTTCAATTTTAAGGAAAATCATTAAGAAATTTTAAGTATTTAACATGTGCAGTGAAGCATGCAAATACTAGTAGTCAAAAAGCAATTTTACTGTGCTAGTTATCAGTTTTATCATGCTAGCAGTTGTCCGCATTGGCCACATAACCTAGGAGATGAAACATTGAGCTGTGTCCCAGGAAGCTCTTACATCTTACTTCTGGTTTTGTCAGCCAGTGGCCTGAGTACTGTTTTCCATGGTGTAGAGCACTTCATGGCTATTTAGTTATGCATCACAGCACTGTCTTGGGGTAAGCTACTGTCACTCCCACACTTTGAATACAGTGAGAAATAAGTGTCAAAAAAGAATGCAACTTACTTGAGGTCATACAAGTCAGAGTGAGGAATTAAAAAAAAAAAAAAAAAAAATATCAGAGACCAGGTTTCTAATTCTTTCTAATTCATTAGGCCATGATAGGAAAGAAATTGGGTGATAGCGCTGAGCCTGTATAGGACTTTACTGTGTGCAAAGCCTAAAAATATCCAGATTTTAAGCAGACCAATCAGCAGAGTCAGAAACTGAAAACCAGCTTAAAATGACTGGATTGTTGAAATATTAGTGATCTTGGGTACCGTGGTTTTCAGATGCCCAGTTCTGGGACACATTTGGCCTAATTTTTCAAAACAGAAGGACAGATTTGAAGTTGCGGATAGTAACATTTCTGATGTAAGAACTGGTATTTTGAGCTGTCTATCTGAAGTTTAATGAATAGAATTTAAAATTGTTCTTGACATGGTTTAGACCTGTTGTGGTACCTCAAACCAGGATAGGACCTCACTTGTATGAGTTTCAGAAATGATAAAAATTTTCAAATGGCAGGACTGTTTTCTGTTTTCATACTTAGCTAAGGAATAGTATGTGATGTGAAGATTTCTCTTTTTTTGCGAGTGCAAAATAATACAAAAAAAACAAATATAATTCTAGTGTTAATGGAATTTAAGTGGATTTCTTCATATTTTTGGGCTTTTTTCTCAAATTTTGTTTAGAAGCTATAGCTCTAAGTATTCTGATGCTATACAAAATAAATAAGCCTACATATTAAAAAAAAATCAAAATGTAAGTGATAATGTTGTATAACTTCATCAGACATAATTGCCAAGGCGTTTAGCTTAAGGCTTTGGATTCGATTTTAGGGTTTTCCAATGTTGCTAGTTCTTACTGTCTTACAAAGATGTTTTCTATTGTCAGGAGTGCAAGGTGAGATCATGACTTGATAAACTTTATGGCAAATGAAGATGTTACTGACAGCAGGACAGATAATTGTCAGCCTACACAGCTATGAGCATTATTGTCAGACGCTTTAATGCCACATCCATTTATTGCTTGAGAGCAAGATGTACTGGGGTCTGGCATGATTGCTCATCTTGAATTAAAAATTAGGGCATTGTTCATCTAGGTGAAGAGCTGCTAAGAGGCCTGTAACCTCACCACAACTGCTGCTGTTTGGTGTGGTGCGCAGTCCCATGCCGAGTGGTACAGGTGCTGTGCAGCTGCTCAGCCCACAGATACAGATTGGTCCATTACCCACCCACATGCCCTTTGTGGCTGTGGTTCATCGTGTGGTCTAACAAACGAGGTAGCTGAGATAATCAGCCTCATCAGGTGCACCTGAATTTCCCTTCATCTGAGTGGGTGGGTAACAGTAGCCATCAGAACACAGCACTGTGTCATTTAGCAGTGGACTGTAATTGCCCTTGGGGTCAACAGGCTCTTATTCTGTTGGTAAATCAATGCCCCCAGATCTCACTGGCTGGTTTTGCTCTCACTAGTTTGAAAAATAACATACTGCACAGTCTGCTATAGTCCTGTCATTGCTCACCCTGAATGCTGTTTAGGTGTAACCTGGGTGATGAAGCTGTTGTGCTGTAAGTGGTTTAAGTTCAAGATTTTCTTTGGAGAACAAATTATTAAACTCCAGCAAAACTGTATTTGTGTTTGGTATACAAATATGAAATGACAAGATTTCTGAATATTTCCTTTTTAAATATACTAAAACATGTTAAATGCTATCAGGAAGGCTTATTATACAGAGTGCCGAATGAAACTTGACAGCAGCTGTTAAATGCATAATTCATGGCTTAACTTTCCAGAAGGGAAAACTTGTTCTGAAATTATGAAGCTGATGGGTTTGTGCAGATTTAGTTGAAGGAATTTTAAGTTCTTGTCTTCTAATGGAGCCTGCCTACTCCTCACTGTGACATTACCATGCCCAGAGCTAAATACCCAGTGTCTGACAGTACAAGTGCCCAAACATTTCGTTGGGAAGTAAAACACGAATTGAACCATTACTGAAAATGGTTTCACTTTTGCATCAAAATAGACTATGAGCAATCCAGCAGCCTCAGCTGGAGGGGAGGGACAGGGACTAGCAACAGAAGACACAACTTTCTAAGCTGCTTGAAGTCAGCTAAAGCATGATGTGGCACACTTTCCATGGGATGTGTATCTTTTCTACTAGTAATTTGTCTTTCAGGACCTGCTATATTCTGATTCTCATGCTTTTAGATGTCTGGAATCAAAAATTGCCATGCTATTGTTTGTACATCTGTCTCAATCCATGAATGTTTGCCTTTTCTTCACATGCAGAAGTTTACCCAACAGTAACTGATTCAGATATTTGCCTGGGGCTGTAGATGACAGATGCTCTCTCAGTGGTCCATGTGTTCTCATTGGAATTTAAGCCCAAGCGCACATGCAGTCTTTAAAACCGTTCCTGGTTTTGAGTAGTTTTCCCCTTCATTTTTTTTCACAGTAACTTTAGCCCTGCATAGTTCAAGTCTGTTTTGTGAAGTTTGAGCTTTGCAACCCAAATACCCTTTGTGTGCATGTAATCCGTGAAGCAGTTAAAGATTCAGAGACATTCTGATTAATATCAAAATACACCAGCATACTCCAAACCATGTAGTCTGTATATGCCAAAGCGGGGGAGAAATGCAAGGAGAGTTAGATCATTCTGACATGTTTTTCCTGTACAGGCTCTTGCTTTAAAAGTTCCCCTTTTCAAGTGTGCCTGGAGTTACTTCCTCCACAGCACTGGCAAATGTGAAATGGTCATGTTCTCTTACAGCTGAGTTCTCATTATTAAAAGACAGAGTGCTTTTCCAAAGCCAGTCATGCTCAAGGTCTTATGTAAAACTCATTGTTGGGGGCGAAAAGATCTGACATAAAAACTCAAAAATTGCTCATTTCCCCTTCCTCCTCATAAGAACTTTGATGTGTCTGAAACATATCTATTTGGCTATCAACTTAAAAAAAAAAAAAAAAAAAAGGCATGTAAAGGGCAGATAACCAATACTGAGGAAGCAAATTGTCTCACATTTTAACCTTCTGTACTCAAAGCTTTGTGCAAAAGATTTACTGATGTTAAGAAGTACTTCCTTGAGACACCAAAAGCCTTTCCACCACATTAGCATTTTGCCTACACAGGCCTTTGACTATTGTCAATTAAACATGCCTGTTCTTGAGTATGGACTGATATGGGTGTCAGGTGGTGGACTATACATCATTAGTGAAAAACATTACTTGCAGGTGTGTTTGGAGAGTATGCCTAAAATCCTTTTGTTGTGCTGGAAATCACGACTGGCTCTGAAATGATGCCTGTGTATTAGCTAGAAGAATATATCCAGGGAACTCTGTGCTGCTCAAAAAACCTCTCCTCCTTTGTCAGCACCTTCCCATTGAATGCAGAATCTGTATCCCAAGCATCAGGCTTCATGAATGAAATCCTGGCCTCACCAGGGTGGGAGTTTTGCCATGACTTCAGCAGAGCCAAGGTTTCACCACAAGCTTTTGAATTAGCTCTTCTCCATTCAGTCCTTTGTGACAGTCAGAGAAGATTATCCCAGATCTGCAGAGGAAGCTCAAAATGTGTTTTCTTTTGCCCTACTTTCATAATACTGTGGAAGTTGCCACCATCTCTCCAATATCTGCCTGCTTCCTGTTGTCTAAATCAATGCTTTTTACATGTGTAGAGCAAATTGTGTTGAACTGGAATGGCTCTGATGCTAGTTGTTACTTATCTTCAAACCCATATTCTTAAGAAAAACTAGGTTGAGCAAATTGTCTCTAGCAGCTCTATAGGGCTGTTTTGCTCCAGTGACTGACACAATTATCTACTCTGTTAAACAGTTAAGAGCATTGCATGCCCACTGTCCAACACTGACATTAACTATCTTTGTATTTAGATGCTTCTAGCGTAAAGATGAGTCACTGACACGTTTTGTATAACCTACTGTAAGCATGGGCATATGCAAATTGTAAAAAGAAGCAGCTGCTTCCAGGTTTGGTATCAGCTTCCCACCACACACAGGAAATAAATGGGTGTTACCCTCTATATTATGAACAGTGGCTTTTAGGTTTCTCTCTTTGAGTTGTTTTGAAAAGAGTTGAAATCTTTGTTTTGATAGGATGGGGAGATTCTCAAGGCTACATGCCTACTGACAAAATTATTTCCGAGAACTGAATTGTGTGTCAACAATGGTAAATAAAAGTTTGATAAACGAAAGACCAGTTATTGACCAGATCCTGCTTTGTGGCAAGACTTCCTCCCTATGTGAATGTGAGAGCGTTGTATTCAGGCTTATCAGCACAAAGGGGTAAGACAGTCTATCCGGTTTTGGTCTATTACTTTTTAAAAGCTAGTTGGTAACATGGCATGTGGTACTGGTGAATAATAAATTTACATTATTTCAAAATAACATACCTGAATTGTGGTATCTGCAGAACACAGTTTGTCTGGGGAAATGAAAGCAAGGTGGCTTTCATTTACCATATCTACAGATTGTAAGGCATCAAAGTATTTGAGAGGAAGACGTGACTAATTATAAGGATTTCGACCATATGGAGCTATTCTTCCTGTAGAGAAACAGGAAGGCTAATATTGTGCCATTTGAAGATGTTTGCCAGTTATTGAGCAATTCTGACATGCTTGCACATATGGAGACCAAGCGGACATCGGTTCTACTTTGCCTAGTGTTTATGAATCCATGTGGTGTTCATTACAGCTGTTACACTTTCCTCAGCGATAGACTGGATTTTGTTCCAGATTCTTGTGTGCCACACAGTCCAGCAGGCAGGCTGTGATCTGGAGCATGATCCTTAGGCCTTTCCCAGCTGCCTGCTACCCTCTGCTAAAGGAAGGAGCAGCTGTTGCTGCAGCAAATAAACTCTTCCTCCTGCTCTTGGACCTGCCATTAGGCTGTGACCTTACGTGGGGCTGCTGATAATACTGCAGGGTTGGATTTACTTAAAGCAGTAGCTGCAGCCTTGGTCTTTCCTCTCCCACTCACGGACAGCATTTAGTGAGCCCTTGGAGTTTGGGTCAGTTTTATTGTTTGCTTTTAAGCTTTACCAGTGCCAGAAAGTGACATCTCTGAAAGTTGCCTAAGAGGGTTTCAAATTGGACAGGATCTGTCTGGTAACATTTGCTATGTCCTGAAATAAAATTTGGAAAGACAGCGAGAGCAACAGCACAGATTATCCCATAGTTTGGAATGGTCTGTGTGCAGCCCTGAGTTTCTCCAGTGCTCCTTTCTCCAGATAGCTTGCAGCAATGGAAAGTAAACCAACACACCAGGGGTATCGCAATCCTAAATTTGAGATTCCAAAATAATGAGGAGCTGGCATTAGTCATGTCACCAGCTTAGCCTAGCCCTCTCCTACAACCCATCCCTATTACTTCTCTTCCCTTCTCCATCTCCCAAGAGCTGGGGTGAGACTGCCTGCAGTCACTCTGTACCACCAGGAGAAAGAGTAAAGAGCCGAAGTTGGGTCCCGGTCCCTCTTTCCGCACTCCTGAGCCAATGGGCAGGGTTGAGCTGAGCTACAATGCTGATGAGGCTGGGGAACTATGCTGGGATAAGGGTTCCCATGTGGGATAAATGTTTGGAAAACTTCCATGTGGATGCACTCCCACCTTGGAGAGGAAAGTCCCCGGCAAAATCTTGTAGGCTACTGAGAATGGTGGGTGATCACAAGCTTCCTGTCCAGCAGGTTTAACAGTACACAAATACCTTTTTTAGCAGCTTTTGTGGTATCAGCTATTGCTCTTCTGTAGAAGAGAGAACTATGGTGCTGTGTGAGCCCTGAATATGAAGATAATTGACTTGATATTTAGTATTCAACCAAGCAGATTGTATATTTTATATATTTTTTTGTTTAAAATTAACAGTCAAGACTTGTTCTTTTCCTTTGTTTTTAAAAAGTGAAAGATTTCTAAAACCTGTTTCACAGTAACAAAAAGGAGGGAGATCTGGTTGATACTTCCTTAGAGATATGATTTAAGAGATTTGGGTAGATTTGGCTCCTGTCTTTCGAACTTAGGCACACTGTCAGTTTTTTGTGCATTTACTAGAGCCGTAGAGCACAGAATTTCCTAGTGTTTGTTGATTTT